>NC_135890.1:4973373-5250873 GCF_964194155.1 Cetorhinus maximus
TCTCATCCACCCTCCAGCCCTAGCTTCGGTCCATACAAACTGCAGGAACCTCGAACCTGTTGGACAACTGCAAGGGCTGAGTCTCCTCCACTTCTACTTTCTCCCTTTTCTTACCTGTTTCACTCGCAGTCACACCCCCATCCCTCGTCCCTCACCACTGCCCAAGTCAGAAGACCCTTTCGTAGGGAGCGTGACCACCTACTGGGATAAAGCACCCAGGTGACTTTCCCCTCCCTGTGCATCACTGTGCCTCTTCTCACCTTAAGTTACTGGACTAATTTAAACCTCAGTGGTCCAATAAACCCTACCACTTAAGAATAAAATAATAGTGGACTTATTAGTTTCTTACTTCCCTTCTGCTAGCGTCTCTTAATTAACTATAAGTTTGCTAATTAAGGTTTTATTTAAAAAGTTACATTTTTCTTAATTCCAGCTCTTTATAGACACTTCTTAACAGCAGTTAGTCACCACACAATCAACTTTTGGCTTTCTTGTGATGTCACTGTTTTTTTTTTCAAACTTATTCCTGATTCCTGAAGGTGTCACAGATCCTCCTCCTCTGCCACTGCCCCTCCTGACTCCCTCTAGGCAAGTGAGGGCCCGAGACTGGGTCTCGCTTCATCCTATTCTCCGCAGGTCTCGAGCAGGTCCACCTCTCTGACACTGACTCACCCGACTCCCTCCAGCTGAGTCGACTTCCTCTAGGCACTAGCAGTCACTTGGGAAATGTAAAGGTATTATCTTGGGGGCTTTTTAAACTTGGACTCTAGTTTTAAATCCTAAAAATTCCCTTTGCATAGTAGAGTTACATTTAGCAGCACAATCATTCTGCCTAAAATAGGGCAAAACCTCTTCCATTATTCTGTGGACACTAACACAAAAGCAGAGTCCAGTAGATGCTATACAACTGAAATAAAAACAGAAAATGCTGGTCAGGTAAGACCTGTGAAGAGAGAATCAGAGTCAACGGGCAGAATTTAATGCTCCGCTGGAGGGTTGGGGGGTGGGATTGGAGGGGCGACGAACACATATAATCTGGCGAGAAGGTTCAGGGTGGAGGGTCTGTCACCTTCCCGACTCCCCCCCGATTAGCTCCAAGGAGGGCAGGTTTGTGGCCTTCCCAATCCGGAGGCCAATTTAGCCCCTTAAGTTACCATTTGAGGGCCTCATCCTGCCGCTGTTGGTATTCATATAGGGACCTGCATGCCATAAGGGCAATCCAGCAGGTAAACCCTGCTGGGTAGGCCTGTGGCCTGGTGAGAGGGGCTTCCTCCTAGTTGGGCAGCCCAATGGTGAGACCCTCGGGGTGAGGGGGGGCGGGGGGGGACCAAGATCCACCCACACGTGAAGACCCCCACCTGCCCTTTCAACCCTACCCCCACCTGAAACTCCTCCCACCCTCCGATTATTAAAAGTGCACTGTAATTAATTTATATTCAGAAATATGAAAACATATTTATAACCGCTTTCCCGCATTTCTTCACATACTTTAAAACATATTCCTGGCTATGTTTCTTTGAAGATGTGCTGAATCTGACCATATGTGTTTAATGTACTGCAAAGCTATTTTTATTTAAAATAAGCAGGAAACTGCAGTTTATCGGAACAATTTTTCTACCAGTTGTATTCACTGTGATGCCGTGCACACTAATTCTCAACTGCAGGATTAAGCTTTACAGGCAGCGCGTCAAAAAGAAACCACATTATGCAGCAAGTTCCATCTTCGCAGAAAATAATAATTACAGGTCAAAATATACAGAATATTGGATCCTTGATTGCTGTATGAATAGAGATTAAGTGAGGTTAGGCACTTCAATGGAATCCGAGATTAGCCTTTAAACTAACTAAACTAGTGGAGGAGGGAAAACCACTTGGAATGATTTACTTGGGTTCCCAAAAGGGTTTTCCTAAAGGTTAAGACTGAAAAGTGGAGATACGGAGATGAATAAATAAATACTTTAGTGTGATGATTTCATACCATTTGACGATCAGGACTAAGGCTGTGCTTTTTTCAGCACCTTCCAAACCCACGACCTCTACCAGCTAGAAGGACAAGGGCTAGATAGATGGGAACACCGCCACCTGCAAGTTCCCCTCCAAGTCACTTGCCATCCTGACTTGGAAATACATCACCGTTCCTTCACTGTTGCTGGGTCAAAATCCTGGAACTCCCTCCCTACCAGCACTGTGTGTGTTCCTACACCACATGGACTGCAGCGGTACAAGAAGGTGGCTCAGCACCACCTTCTCAAAGGGTAACTGGGAATGGGCAATAACTGCTGTCCCAGCCAGCAAAGCCCACACCCCATGAATGAATATAAAAAAGTGCACATGCTTTCTTATGCTGTTAGCTGTCTAATTTTTAATTGCTACTTTATAGTTGTTTCTTTATAAATTGCAAAGTCCCAGTAGAGGATGAGAACTATTGTACTTATTTGGTAAAAGTTTGAAATAGAAACAGAAAATGCTGGAAATACTCAGCCGGTCAGTCTGCATCGGTGGAGAGAGAAACAGAGTTAACGTTTCAGGTGAATATCCTTTCGTCAGAATCGTAATGAGTTAGGGCCGTTCAGTCTCTAAATGCTCATTATTCCAGACCTTGAAGACCATATATATATATATATATATAGTATATAAATAGATATGGGCATAACCCCATCAGACTGGGAAAAGTGAGGAATGTAATAGCGTTTGAGTAAGTGAAAGGGAGGGAGGAAGGTGGGAAGTAGAACAAAGGAGAAGATCTGCCATCAGGTGGAGGGCAGGAGAGAATCTCACTTGCTCAAAACCTGTTACATTTCTAACTTTTCCCAGTTCCGATGAAAGGTCCTGGACCTGAAATGTTAACGCTTTTTCACTCTCCACAGATGCTACCTGACCTGCTGAGTATCCCCAACATTTTCTAGTTTTATTTCACATTTCCAGTATCTCCAGGATTTTGCTTTTGTGTTAGCGTTCGGAGTGGACATCTTGTGGTGCAGTAGGTAGAATGCCGTACTTCTGGGCCAGAAGCTCTGGGTTCAAGTCCCAGCTTAGGACTTGATGGTGATGGAAGGTGCAATGGTAACGTGGCCAAACAAGCTGCCTATCAGCCTGTAAATCATTCCAATACACCTGGTTGCAGGTGCTAAAGAGCAGGAGAGACTCCTGGTCAGCCATACTGCAGAAGGCAACGGCAAACCACTGCAGCACTTTGCCGAGCATAATCATGGACCAATCCAATGGAAGTCCATGGTTGCCAAAGCCTTCTTAGGGCCTGGTACCTGAAGGAAAAGGAGGATTAGTGTTTAGTTCATTCCCATGACTATCTGCCTAGTGTCATTAAAGCTCTGAACTTCCTCCATTGTTACTGAAAACCAGGAGCAGCTACATCCCACCTGCCAATAATGCTAATTACCTGAGACTTACTTCCAATTGGTTTATCTCAAATACCATCTTGCTTTATATTATCAGCTTTAAAAACAGTAGAGGATAAGGATACAAATTGTTAAGTAATGAAATTTCTATATAAAATGAAGGGTTCTCAATGATAGTTTTCAGAGAGCAATGGACTTAAATTTGAATTCAGTGGTTAAAATCTCAGCATATCTACAATATATTAACTTTGACACGTGGAGTTTCTTGAAAACTCCAACATAAACCAGCTCTTAACAGAAATTTCATTATAAACAAGTGTCTAAGTTGGAATTACACATATCCCCTTTAGGTGACACTGGTATGATGTTCAGTGTTAGAAGTGTCACTTAACAGTACTTGTCACATAACACAAATGTCACGTGACACCCGCTGTTTTAGTTCCTTTTGCCCAAAGGCTGTTCAAAGTGCTTTCCAAAAAATTATCACCTTTTTTTCTCAGTAACTGAAATTTATAATGTCCAAAAATTTCAACAAAATCAAACACTATTGCATTATAACACTAGTTATAGTTTTGTCTGTAGAAAGACAAAGCAGCGCTAATCTCCCTTGGTGTGTTGGTGAGGATGCAGGTCAGAGTGTGTAGGTAAGCAGTTCCTGAAGCTCCATTTAGTGACAGAAATGTGCAGCTGCTGGCATGACTTTGCTCAGGGTCTGTGATGCCCAAATAAGGCACGCACACCGTAATTTCGTATACACCTCATTAATTTCATCAATTGAATTGTGTTTTGATTATTTTGCCGTCGCTGTTAAAGTAAATGCTTAAAACCTTCAACATCCCCCCAGAAAACCTGAGCCTCAGATTGATATTTTTGCTCACAGTGACAACCTTGTTAGCGGAAGTCAGATTTTGCAGCGTTAGGGTTGCCAGCCCTTCCAAAATAGCCAGGAGTGTACCCGAATCGACATCAATGTCCCGGTGGCCAAAGAAAGCAATCCGGGAGATTTTAAAACAATATTTGTACATCTGGGTCACAGCTGCATCCACCAGTTATCGGCAGCAACCAGCAAGAAGGGGAAGAAACTATAACTCTCATCATGAAGCATTGGCACATGGTGACATCACATCCAGCTCAGCACAGCCCAATCGAATTCAAACCTTAAACTACAAAAAAAAAAGCCAGGAGGACTCTGGCTGGGATTTTGACAGGGCTGCGATGGGATTGATGGAGTCTAAGTTTCATTGAGGGATTGGGCATGAGCAGCGAGCGATAGTCCAAGTGCGATCAGTGCCAGCAGGTTTTCAAATGACTTCACTTCAGATCTTTTCATTAAGCACATAGAGGTAAAGAGAGAGAAAACAAACATTTATTTTCTCCTTAGTTTTAGCAGCTTTTAATATCCCTGTTTGAAACCACGTGTCAGATCTTGCATCAAGCCTCTTAAGGGTCAAGAGCACCTTTTCCCCCTAAACTTTAGGGGGAAAATTGTTATTCACCCTCGCTGCAAATTCGTCCCCTTTACCCATTTAAAGTTGGTGTGCTTTCCTCTCTTGCGCTCTCTGAGAACCTGCTTGTGCCATGCTGCTGGTTTACTGTGACCTTGTTTCCACTAATAGCTCCCGGAATATACCCAGCCAGAGTCGGCAGCCCAGTGCAATGCATGTGCAGTGAACTCAAATTCCATGATACATCAGGGCCATTTTCTCAGTTGCATCATGCTTACAGCACAGAAGGCCATTTGGCCTGTTGAGTTTGTGCTGGCTCTTTCCGAGAACAATTTAGTTAGTCCTCTCTCCTGCTGTTTCCCCGTAACCCTGCAAACATGTTCCCCTCAGTTGCTTATCCGATTCTCTTTAAGAAGCTACGACTGAATCTGCCTCCACCACACTCAGGCGGTGAATTCCAGATCCTATCCACTCGCTGCGCGAAAATGTTTCTCCTCATGTCACCGTTGGGTCTTTGGCCGGTCACCTTAAACTGGGGTTCCTAGTTCTCGATCCTCCCACTAATGGGAACAGTTTCACCCTGCCTATTCTGTCTAGACTCTTCATAGTTTTTAAGCACCTCCATCAAGTCTCCTCTCAACCTTCCCTTCTCCAAGGAGACCAACCCTTGCTTCAAGGTTCCTAATGTAGACTGGGATAGTAATAGTGTAAAGGGCAGAGGCGGAGAGCTTCACGTATTTATAAATGTGCTAGGCTCTGTGACGATTAAAACAAGATTGTTGATGGTGTTGCCTATTATTTAGCAGTTAATTCAGAAGAATAAGGGTGTCTGTGGAATACGTAAGCTTTAAATCCTTGTGTGTCCATCTGCTGTACGTGTCATGATACTGTGACGTGCAGGTTCGTGGCAAGGTCAAAACTAGTGCAGCAATTTGAATTAAAATGTACCAAACAGAGTTTGCTTCCTGATATGACCCCTTTGCAATCATTGTATATTGAGGAGCTGCCACCAGTTACAATTGGCGTCCTTGTATGGAAATGAATAGGGATGATTACAGTAATCTCGCACAGCGCATCAGAAATAATCTTCCTCTCAGAGCAGATTGGAGTTTGGCCATTCCAATCTAAAGCGGCAAAATTAATGAAATATGTCTGCTGGAAGGAGTTAATGAAGGTTCCATTTTTATTCACCCCGTGTGTGCCCAGGTTCTCCACATGCCTTATCATCGCTGTAACACTGTTGTACGGAATGTTAAACAGATCTGCAGGAAGCAAGCTGTCACCTTGGTAATGCATTTAACCATTTACTCTCATGATTTTGCATCATAGATAAAAGATGTGATCCCACTCTCTGAAAATGACAGCTTTGGTCTTGTTACATAGCTAAATTTATCCGTCACTCCCAGTCCCTATAGCAAGGAGGGATGACGATGGCCGGTATAGATTTGTGGCGGGTGCTTATTCCCTGGGGTATTGGCTGCAGCCTCAGGCGGGGGTCTAAGGCAGTTGATGTTGCCACTGAATTGTATCTGGGGATGCTGGTGTTGCCCATGACAACAGTTGCTAAGACACCGGTGCGCACGTATGGAAAGATTCAAGTTGCTGAGTATGTGTGGCTTGTTCCTTATGTTGTGTTACTTGGCTGTTTCTATTTGCAATACTAGTTAAGGAGGTATTAATTAAAGCAAAAATATTTTTCACAAATGAAGTTCATTAGACCTTAAAGTTTATACCAGCTGTGTAAATGCTAAAACTTGGTCCAACAATGAAATTGGGGTCATACTGTAGAAACTGTACTATGCATGTAAATGATATCAAATCTATTCAGGGAATCATGAACCTTCATCCCATTCTTAACTACCCTTTCAAAGATTACCCATCAATGAATTGTTTCTGGGTGGTTCATTGGAGCTATTACAATATTTCTGTGTTTGATAGGTTGGCCTGCCCTGTATTAGTTCACCTTTGGCACACAGTAGAATGGTTTTAAAAGTTCAGATTTAATTCAGATTGCGTTAGGCTTAATTTAATTTCAGGCCCAATAGAGTAGATGTTTCCACTTGCGGGGGAGACCAGAATCAGGGGCCATCAATATAACATAGTCACTAATAAATCTAATTGGGAATTCAGGAGAAACTTCTTTACCCAAAGAGGGGTGAAAATGAGGAACTTACTATCACAGGGAGTGGTTGATGTGAATGGTACAGATCCATTTAAGGGAAGCCAGACAAGTATGAGAGGGAGAAAGGAATGGAGGGATATTGGGGCAAGATGAAGATGGGAGGAGGCTGGTGTGGAACAGAAAGAGTGGCGTGGACAGGTTGGGCCGATTCTGTACTATGCATTCTCTGAAACCCTGTGTCACTTGCTTCAGTCCCTCCCCGATAGTGCTATGTTTGAATTATGCAGCTTGTCAGCGCATTCTGAAAACACAAGGTATCCAGGGCATTGAAATCTCCCCAAATATGTCTGGGACGTTAATTTATGCACCTGCCCCATCGCGACTGTCGCAAAAATATCTATGGTATGTTGGTCAGGCACAGTAACAGATTGCCAAGAAAAGTCCAAGCGGCAGAGCAGTCAACCGCTCACCGATGTTTCTGACAGATCCACTCTCCCAGTGGTGACCTGCCAAACCCTCGCTCACCATTATCTCATGACAGCACGGCCAGGAGCGGGAGCTCAGCTCGGGAGTCGTGGTGAGAGCTCAGGAGCTGTGTCTTGCCATTCTGGCACAGCGTGGGAGACGTCATTGCGCACACTCCTGCACGACTTAAATCGAAAAATTGCATTGGAAATGGTAGAAAGCATCAGCAGATCTTGGCATTGTATCCTCAACAGTATGAATAATGTGTTTCTCAAGCATTGACTGCGTTATTATATCGACAACGTATACCTCATATTTGTAAACCCATCGCCTGGGATTATTAATGGTGAACAATTTGTGGGACTTTAGCACTCATTATACTGTGACAATTGCATTTTTTCTTTTAAAAAGCAAAATTAAACTGTGTTTTCTGACATCTGCAGTGAATTTTGGAGGTGCGATCCTGTCCATCGGTTTCAATCTGAGGATTTAGAAAGGAGTGAGATGTAATTGCATTGAAAAAGAACCCAGACTTGCTTAAGAACAGGTCTTGCATCAGGATCAAATTAGTATCGGAGAACAAAGTTTAAGTGCAGATCATGAATATTAAAATGAGCAACATTAGTAGAGATGGTTGAGGGAGATTAGTATCAATGTAATGGATTCCCTCTATTGCTCATTAACAAAAGTAACATATTTATTATAAGCCAGAAACCAAAATGCACAGAGCATCTATCAGCATCTGAGGGATAATAAGCATGAGCTTATACTGTGAGTTAGGAGCTGTACGCAAATTTATCAATTGTTTGATGAATTGACGGACACAATGAGCAGGTGGCAGGAGGAATTGTAGCCAATCCAAGTTTTAAACACGAATACTTGTGGTCAAAGTGGTCTCCAAAATCATCCCAATCAGCTGGGCTGCTGAGTTCATTAAGTTACCAAAACAATAATGAATTGCTACTTTTTTTTAATTTCCGTGAAAAAATTCTTTGAACTCAAGGGCCTTCAGAGATACTGTACAACGCAGGTCACCGGTCTGTACAATTTCAAATAAATGCAATCTGTGTGTTCAACCAAAGATGAATTAAATTGGTGAAGCGTCACTGGTCAGTTTTTAGTCGATGATGGGGGGGTGGGGGGGGGAATTCTCATAGTTCATGGGAGATTTGCTTTTTGATCCTTTTTATATGTTTATTTGGGCCTCCACCTCAAAATGTCAACTTTTTAAAAATGATTTCCTGGGATATGGGCGTCACTGGCAAGGCCAGAATTTATTGCCCTTCCCTCATTACTCTTGAGCAAGTGGTGGTGAACTGCCTTCTTGTACTGCTACGCTAGATATTTTCCAAAGCAGTTTTGACACAGCTGGATGGCTTGCTAGGGTCATATCAGAGGGGCAGTTAAGAGTCACTCACATTGCTGTGGGTCTGGAGTCACATGTAGGCCAGACCAGGTAAGGACGGCAGATTTCCTTTCCTTAAAGGACATCAGTGAACCAGATGGGTTTTTACGACAATTCATTTCATGCTCACCGTCACTGACACTCGCTTTGTATTCCACATTTATTTACATAATTAAATTCACATTCTCCAGCTGCCGTGGTAGGGTTTGAAAGGTGCCATCGACTGTAATGGCAGATGACACTGTGGGTTTCTGTAGGCCATCTGGTCACTCTGCATTAAGAAGTTTTCATCGAGTGTTGTGTTATTAACTGATGTTGCATTGAGTTTTGCCAAAAGTACATTGGTTCTAATACCTCGAGCGTACATTAGTGTAGAGACCGAGTGTTACCTTTTCAACATCCCTAACATTCGGAGAATAAATAAAGTAAGAGCATTTAATGTAGAATACACAAACTTCATTTCCACATCGCACTAATTTCTCCCATGAATCAAAACTGGCTGTTAAAACACTGATGGGAATTGATAGAATTCCAATAGTGAGCAGAACAAGAAATATAGACTAAAGGAGGAATCTTTCCTAAAACCAGGTTATTAAATGCTCTTTATTAATAAGTACGGTTTTGTAACAGACAAAAATCTTGGGCCGGCTAACGTCAAATTTTATATTTTCCAATGCAAATGACATTAAAACATGGATAATATAATTGTCTTGCTTAGAAATGGAACCATCCAGCCTTGTAAAACTGCTCACTGAACATTTTTTATGGTTCATGTGACCTGAAACTTGAGGAGGATTATTGGGGTATGAAATAGGTTTTTGAGATCCCACGGTCTGAGCTGCTGGTACGCTGTCCTCCTTGTTTGCTTTTCAAAAATCAGCTGTTCGAGCGAAACTCAGTTATAGTGAAAACAGAGAGTTCAATGGAATCCTTCTTGATAACTTGTTAATGTGTGCTGTAGTGTTACACAGTGTGCTGGGGGTTGTGCACCCAGCAGCCAAGTGATAACACTCACCTCTGACCCCGCAGGAAGCAGGTCCGTGAAGGTTCGCCGATTCCCCTTTGCTGCTGTTTTTACTGGATTAAACTATGGAAAAAAAAATTCATACCTCATCAAGCAGGTTGAATCCTTGAAGGGGGTAGCAAGGCTGGTGGATGAACGTTGTTCTGCTGACATTATTTATCTGGGCTTTTGACAAGGTGCCTCACCTCAGCCTCCTTCATAAAATAGAGGCCTGTGGGATCGGAAGGCAGCTCCTGCCCATGGATATAGGGCATCAGTTGACTTTCTGCAGACTGAGGGCATTCGGTTCAGGCCCCGCTCAATGCACCAGCTGGTGTGTTCAATTACACTGAATTTCTAGGCCAAACCTTTGTCGAAGCCGTGGATTGAGAGGGAAGGCGGGTGTCAGGGCAGTTGAGATGAAGAGGAGGAGGTTATGGCCAAACAGAAGCAAGAAGCAGAGGGTGAAGGGGGCTTTGGTTCCAGTTGCACTTCGGGTTGGGATGTGACAGGGGACAGACCCTGGGGCCACTCATGCGAAATGGAGCCCTGGGGCTAGAGACTATTTGCAAGATTGGGTGTGATGCCCTAAGATGGAGAAAGGAGGTGTTGGTACCTAGGAGTGCAGGGACAGGATGGGAGCATTTTGGAACTTGAGGGGAATGTTGTGTCAGGTGAACTCAAGTTAATCTTAGCCAGAAGCGGAGCTTGAGGCACTGGGGGTAATTGGGATAATATGCTTTGGGGAGAGGGTGTAAGAATAGTGGGGAGAAACTATCTTCTGGGAAACTGAGGAGTCTGTGGGGTCTGGAAAGCAGAGAAATTAGATTTGGAAAGCATGGATGTTTAATCCTGCACCTGCTTTTTTTGATACATTCACTTAAAGGATGTGGGCATCACTGGCTGGGCCAGCATTTATTGCCCATCCCTAATTGCCCTTGAGAAGGTGGTGGTGCGCTGCCTTCTTGAGCCGCTGCAGTCCATGTGGTGTAGGTACACCCACAGTGCTGTTAGGGAGGGAGTTCCAGGATTTTGACCCAGCGACAGTGAAGGAACGGCCGATATATTTCCAAGTCAGGATGGTGAGTGACTTGGAAAAGAATTTGCAGGTGGTGGTGTTCCCATGCGTTGCTGTCCTTGTCCTTCTAGGTAGTTGTGGTCACATGTTTGGAAGGGGCTGTGGAAGGAGTCTTGGTGAGTTTCTGCAGTGCGTCTTGTAGATGGTACACACTGCGGCTACAGTGTGTCAGTGGTGGAGGGAGTGAATGTTTGTGGATGTGGTGCCAATCAAGTGGGCTGCTTTGTCCTGGGATGGTGTTGAGTTTCTTGAATGTTGTTGGAGCTGCACTCATCCAGGCAAGTGGGGAGTATTCCATCACACTCCTGACTTGTGTCCTGTAGATGGTGGGCAGGCTATGGGGAGTCGGGAGGTGAGTTTCTTGCCGCAGGATTCCCAGGTTCGGATTTTCCAGCCCCGCCCACCACCAGGATCTTCCGGTCCCGCCAAAACTCAATGGGCTTTGGTCTGGCCCACCACACCCCCCTTAACGGATCCCGTCTTGGTGGGTCCGGAAAATCCCGGTCCTATTTTCCCTGCCGTTGTAGCCACAGTATTTATATGGCTAGTCCAGCTCAGTTTCTGGTCAATGTTAACCCACAGGATGTTGATAGTGGGGGGGATTCAACGATGGTAACAAGCCTGGGCTCGAATCCAGCAACAGAGAGTGAACAGAAGAGACTGCGGGAAGTGAGAGGCACTGATGAGGCAAAATTATTGCCCTCCAAACTCTTCCTGTATTTGTGCATGTGTAATATATTTTTACAGACATGTTTTGATAAATCGACAGACAAATGCTGAGCACAGGACTTTTAGTTAAATAGATATTAAGCTAATGAGATAAACTATTTAATTGGGCCCCTCCAGGGACTGCACAGTGCATTTTGTTGCCAGTTTTTAAAGATTCTACATTGGTAACCTGTACACTGTAATTGAATGTAAAGTCCTGGTCAAGTAACAGTGACGTTGCTGCAAACCAATTATAGAATCATGGAATATATTACTACAGACGGAAGCCATTCAGCCCATCGAGCCTGTGCCAGCCCTTTTGAAGGGCAATCCAGTTAATTCCACTCTCCTGCTCTTTTGCCATATCTCTGCAATCTTTTCTTTTTTAAGTTATTTATCTAATTCGCTTTTTGAAAGCTACAATTGAATCTATTTCCGCCCTGCCCTTTCAGACAGTTCATTCCAAATCCTAATCACCTGTTGCACGACAAAGGCTTCCTGACATTGTCTCTGAGATCGACTCCAAGTCACTCACCATCCTGACTTGGAAATATATCGGCCGTTCCTTCACTGTCGCTGGGTCAAAATCCTGGAACTAACAGCGCTGTGGGTGTACCTACACCACATGGACTGCAGCAGTTCAAGAAGGCAGCTCACCACCACCTTCTCAAGGGAAATTAGAGACAGGCAATAAATGCTGGCCTAGCCAGTGATGCCCACGTCCCGTGAAAGAAAAAATAATTATTTTGCCAATCACCTTAAATCTATACCTTCTGGTTATTGACTCGACAAGCATTGGAAACAGTTTCCCTTTAGTGACTCTATGTAAACCCTTCATGGGCTGACTTTTCTGGTTGGCGAGGGGGCGGAACAGGCGCAGGTGGGCACGGGACCCATCGCCGCCATTTTACGCGGGGGGGGGCCAATTAAGGCCCGCCCAACTCCCGAGGAGAGTGGGAGTGGGCGGGTGCAGTGGGAGTGGGTGGGCGGGTGCAGCGGGAGTGGCCGGGCGCAGCGGGAGTGGGTGGGCGCAACGGGAGTGGGTGGGCGGGTGCAGCGGGAGTGGGCAGGCGCAGCGGGAGTGGGTGGGCGGGTGCAGCGGGAGTGGCCGGGCGCAGCGGGAGTGGGCGGGCGCAACGGGAGTGGGTGGGCGGGCGCAGCGGGAGTGGGCGGGCGCAGCGGGAGTGGGCGGGTGCAGCGGGAGTGGGCGGGCGCAGCAGGAGTGGGCAGGTGCAGTGGGAGTGCACTGTCCGCTGGGTCCAATGGCGACCCGGCCGCCTGTTTATCAGAAGCGCTGGCAGCTTTTGCAAGGCTGCTCACAATGTCAAGTGGGAGGGCTCACCAGAGGGCTTCTGGTCAGCAGGCCAGGCTGGAGGGTAGGTCGGGGGGACAGGCCAGGCCGGAGGGTGGGGCAGTGGGACAGGCCAGGCCGGAGGGTGGGGCAGTGGGACAGACCAGGCTGGAGGGTAGGGCAGGGGGTCAGGCCAGGCCAGAGGGTAGATCGGGGGGCCAATGTGCCCCTCATTTCTCGGATGCCTGCCTTGCTGCTCTCCTCGAGGAATGGCAGCACAGTGGGAGGTTCTGGTTCCCCAGGATGGGAGGAGGAGGCCCCCCTCCACATGATGAAACGTGCCTGGGAGGAGGTGGCGGAGGTGATGGGCCCCCGCGAGGTGGTGGTGTTCACCTGGATCCAGTGTCGCAAGCACTTCAACAATTTGTGGCGCTTTGACAGGGTGAGGACAATGTTGGCATTGGGCATTTAACCCAGCAGGTCGGCTTACCCCCCCCTGCTGCCCGCCTCCCCCTGCCAAGTTCAAGTGTAGGTGACTGCATTGAATCATTGACGCCATGTGTCCTTTGCTGGGTGGGCCAGCAGATACTGCCAATGCTGAGGTCACCCTGAGAGGGTGATGAAGAGTTGCCCTTTGCCCCTGCAGCATGTGGTACACTGAGACCCACATGACTGGTTTGGGGGTAACCTGGAGGAGCTGCACCCAGGCGCAGGGCTGGAACTCCAGGACATGTCCAGGTCAGGGTGATGAGATGCTGGGAGGGGAGCTTCAAGGTGGCGCTGGCAACGAACCATCTGCTGCCCTCTGCGCTCCACGTGCTTGCGCCTCCTTGTTATGGAAGGTTAGACCATGTGGCGCCTAATGTGATGTAGGCAGCGTGTGGCCAAGGGGGTTCTGGGGGGGCAGGGGGAGCAGGCCCAGCATCTTTGTGTGAGTGTTTGGGAGCAGCGGGGTGAGGAGGCTCTGGAGCCCTGATATGTCCCACTCTGGTTGGGGTGGGCCGTGCGCAAAGAGAGTCCAGGTGCAATTTTCACCTATCAAAGCTCGTCTCTCATTTTCAGGAGAAGAATGCACATAATGCCGCCGAGCGGGTGAGGACTGGCAGCGACCAGGTGCAGATTGCCATACTTAGCCGCTTCGAGCAGGGGGCCCCGGATCTGGAGAGGTGCCAGGCACCCAGGTCCCCTGGTGTTGGTGAGGCTGGGGTGCCACGGGCAGGTATGTTTGCCCAGCAGTGAGGTCAGCATTATTCTCCCAGCAGCCATGACAGTGCTGAATGTTCAGTGATTTAATTTTGCAACTTGGCTTGACCATTGCTTATGGAAGGATGAGCCCATAATGATCCAGGGGACAGGGATGCACATTGACATTGTCTCCACATTAACTGATCCAATGTCCTTAGTCTTCCTTTCAGCATCAGCGGAGCAGGGCCGGGAGGAGGAGCAGCAGAGGCCCCCCTCAAGCCTGAGGGGCCTGAAGTCTCACCAGCGTCACACTATCTCTGCCAGGCAGGCACCAGCGCAGATACTAGCACCTCATTGGGAATTGGAACATCGGCTAGTGTCCCAGGGCACAGTGGTGAGGGCACTTCACAGTCACTGGAGAAGCTGGCAGAGACAGAGAGTGCCCATGGCGCCAGCAGTCGGAGGACTGCAGGAGACCAGGCACATGCTCAGTCGGTGCCTGATGATGAGCCTCTGGAGTCGTCCGCAATGCAGCAGCTGCAGGAAATGCAGCCGGGTGTGTGGGAGCATCTGGGGGAGATACATGAGGCTATGCTTGGCTTGGTCTCCATGCTGGAGGGGTCTACACGACTATCGCTGAAGCAATGAGCCTCATGTCCAAGCACCATACGTCCTCCATGGAGAGAGTGGCGACTCTCATGGAAAGGCTCCTCCAGGAGACCAATCAGGGCTTCCTGGGGATGCGCTTGGACCAGCAAGCCCTCACATCAGCATTGACCTCAGCTGGTCAGTGCCAGTGTGAGAGATGGTCTGGGTACCAAGTTTCCCGGCTCGGTGCCCATCCAGCCACGGTGAGCAGGGAGGTCCGAAATGACCTCACGTCGGCGCAGCAGCTGCCTGTCGTCTCTGCGGGTGGCTGTCAGGGCGCTCCGGATGAGGGCGGCAGCTGCTCTGCCCCTCTGCCAGTGACTGTAGCATCCGGTGAGGCTGTGACGACTGGGGAGGTGCCAGCTGTGGAACTGGCAGCTCCCTCCCAGGCGGGGCCCACACAGGCTCCACGGGCCAGAGGACAACCGCCAAGGTCATCGAGGCCAACAGGACAGCAGAGTCAGCAGGCTGGCTCAGATACCACTCCCAGCGATGGGGCGGCACCTAGACACAGCACCTGGAAACGTAAACATGAGGCACCTTAGACTCACCACGGGTTTATCACTGGTGCTTTTGTGTTGGCCCGAGATGAGGTCTTTATGATTTGCTTTGATTGGTAACACTATTCTCTTTTTTTGGAATAAGTTGGTTTGCCTGACATATTAAATTCAGATATGTCACCATGGCTGAGACTGCCTCTTTTCTTCTGCATGTGTGTGGTTTCCAAAACTGTAATGAGGGATTTGTTGGACATTCAACTTTATTAACAAGACCCTTAGCGACTGTTTCTAACTTGGCAGATTTTGCACTTGGGTGTCGAGAATCGAGCCTACAGCCCAGGCTTGTCCTGGTGATCCATCTGTGGTGTGCTAGCTGAAGGTTCATTGGATTAAAGCCTCCCGGGTGTTCCTGCCTCCCTGGAGTAGCCCCGGGTTAGCATCTACCCCCTCAGCATTTCCCTGTGCGTGCTCATCCTCGGACTCACTGCTGGACTCATCGTGTGCAGCCGCAGCCACTGCGTCGATGTCTTCATCGTCCACAGTGTCCCCCCTTTCCAGCGCAAGATTGTGGAGAGCGCAGCATGCAACCACTATCACCGAGACACGATCTGGGGGGGTACTGGAGTGCGCCCCCTGAGCGGTCCAGGCATCGGAAGTGCATCTCGAGAAGACCGATGGCTCTCTCCACCACAGCCCTTGTGGTGCCCTGGCTCCTATTGTACCGCTGCTC
The DNA here is from genome assembly GCF_964194155.1 of Cetorhinus maximus. Classification (NCBI taxonomy): domain Eukaryota; kingdom Metazoa; phylum Chordata; class Chondrichthyes; order Lamniformes; family Cetorhinidae; genus Cetorhinus; species Cetorhinus maximus. The sequence goes on from NC_135890.1 coordinate 4,989,310, forward strand.
AGCTTCTGTTCTTGGATGGTGGAGAGGCGTCATGAGCCACCTTCTGAGGGGATAGCCCTTGTCACCCAGCAGCCATCCATCCAGCCGGGCTGGAGCACTGAAGAGCCCCGGCACCTGGGAGTGTCTGAGGATGTAGGTGTCGTGGGAGCTGCCTGGGTACCTTGCACAGACTTGTAGAATCAGCATCCTGTGATCACACACTATCTGCATGTTCATGGAGTGGAAGCCCTTCCTGTTGACGAAGGCACCGGGCTCACCCGCTGGCGCCTTGATGGCCACATGTGTACAGTCTATAGCACCCTGGACACGGGGGAAGCCAGCAATGGCCGCGAAGCCTCTGGCTCGCTGTGTCTGGTTTGCCTGGTCACAGCGGAAGTGGATGAAGGTGGATACCCGTCTGAACAGAGCGTCTGTAACCTGCTTGACACAAGTGTGCACAGCTGATTGGGAGACACCGCAAAGATCACCCACCGAGCCCTGGAAGGAGCCAGAGCCCTAGAAGTTGAGGGCAGCTGTGACCTTTAGAGCCACTGGCATGGGGTGTCCACCCACAGAGTTCATGGAGATCTCAGGCCCAATCATCTGACAGACATAGTTGACTGTCTCTCTTGAGAGACGGAGCCTCCTTTGGCATTGCACCTCAGACATATTGAGGTAGCTGCTTCACTGCCTGTAAACCCTGGCAGCAGGATAGTGGCGTCTTCTGTGGCCCCTTCCACCTTGAAAAACCTCTTGGCCCTGCACGCCTTGTGCCTACGCCCGACCTCCCAAAGGTGGCTCCCCTGGAGGCTGAATGTGCACTCCTGGCCTCCTCCTCCTTCTAGCCCTCCCTCAGAGGAGGTCCCTCCAGTGGAGAGTTCAGCTCCCATTCCCAGGCTAAGGGGAGGCTTCCTGAAACCTGCAGGCCCAGAAAAAGATTCCTCACTGCAGAGTGCTGACCTGAAGGTTAAGAGTCCAGAAAAAGCAGCTGGGATGCGTTCTGAAGCATTGCAGATCACACAGGCAAGTTTCAAAAACTTTCAGAAATAAATGCTTGACTGTGCACACTCACAACCCCACTGAGCCCTCTTATCCCGCCCGTGGATGAGGTTTATACAAATGTGTCCTACCCGCCTGCCCATTGCGCCCGTGCGCTGACCCGAAGATCACACGGGTGCCAAAAAATCACCATCGATTGGTGCCTCAAGGGCCTTAACTGGCCTGTTAATTAATGGCGGACGCGCATCAGACATCATCGCGCGCCCGCCCAACGAAATATCACAAAGGCGCGCAGTGACGTCACCACGTGTCATTTTACACACGGACATGCGGGGCCCATCCCCACACGCCAAAGGGAAAGTTCAGCCCCACGATTTTAAACTCCCCCCTATCAAATCTCCTCTTAGCCTTCTCTGCCCCAAGGAGAACAATCCCAGCATCTCTGTCCTATCCACGTAACTGTTAACCCCTCATCCCGGGAATACAACTCAGACTTTGTAGGATCGTAAATTGTGATGGGGTGTCACCTAAATTGAATTTGACCAAGATATGTGAGGTGACATCAGGGAGTCGGTCTGAGAACACTTTGCCTCTGTGCCGGCTGGAGTCTAGCTGCAGCAGTGTGCAGCAAAGCTTCAACACTTTTTACAATGAACACATTATTTTTGAACTTTCAGAAGGGAATTGGATAAATAATTGAAAAGGGAAAACCTGCAGGGCAATTGCAGGAGAGCAGGGCGATTGGGATTTATTTGACAAGGGCTGACACAGGCACGATGGGCTGAATGGCCTCCTCCTGTGCTGAGTGAATCTCTGGTTTCCTGTTTTTAACAGGGAGCTGACAGTCTTGGCTGCTTCTTCTAAGAAAGGGAGCCCGAGGCATTGAGAACTGGTTTGACAACGCCTCAATTTTAAAACCCTTCATGTTTTTAAACCCTCCATAGTGTCAGCCCACCCCTCTAACCCTACAGCCCCCAGCCTTCTAACTCTGGCCTCTTGCACATCCCCAGTTTGATTTGCTGCACCATTAGTAGCTGTGCCTTCAGCCTTCAGTTGCCTGGGCCCTACCCTCTGGGATTCCCTCCCGAAATTTCCGCCTCTCCATCGCTCTTTCCCCCTTTAACAGTTTGCTCCTTAAAACCTGCTTCATTGACTAAGATTTTGATCATCTGCCCTGATAGCTTCTTATGTGGCTCGATGTCATTTTTTTTAGTACAATGCTCCTGTGACTCACCCTGGGATATCTTACTGCATTAAAGCAGATATATAGATGCAAGCAAAATGTATGTGATGTTGAGGTGCCAGTGAACAGAGGTTTCTGTAACACACATGGCCTGAAACTGGTGGCTGTATTGTAACTCCATCTGGGAAATATTCAAAAGAGAAAAATTCCTGCATATAAATAGCACCTTAGCACATTTATAAATACATTTATTTTGCTGAATTAGTATTGCTGAAAAAAGAGACATGTCAAAGCTTGTCATCTTGCACTCATCAGGACACTCGCAAAAATACCAATATAAGGGGGAAAAAAACAATTTATACTGTGTGTGAAGACAGTGCCGATTGGTTGGCAAGTGACGTTGCCATGGAGAATGCGCCACTGATGGTGACTGACAGTTAACTGCCAAGCATTGTTTGAAATTTAAACCCTAAGCCCTTAGGAATGAGTCAACAAATGGCTGTCACTTAATTTGTTCAGCTGAAACAGGCACAACGTATGTAAATGTTCTTTCTGTCTGTAAAGGACAGGGCCTTGTGTATAAATATGTATGATATTATTAATATATACGATATTCCATATCATATTAAAAATGTCCCAGCTGCTATTGGCAATGGGCAAGGTACAGACTGTACCCAACCAGCCGGTGCTTGCAAAACTCAAAACACAGTGTCCAACATTAGATGTGATTCTGTGATTGGACAACATTTGCTAAATAATCCTCAGTGTGCTAAGAATCACGCTGACAAATAATTTAAAATTGTCAGTCAGGCTCGCAATGTGGTGCATTTGCGTGTACTGGAAGCTACATATATTAATACATGGGGCCCTGTTCTTTGCAGACAGAAAGAACATGTACACACATTGCGTCTGTTTCAGCTAAACGAAATAAGTGATAGACATTCACTGACTCATTCCTCAGGGCTATATCTTGACCAATCAGGGTCAAGCTGCCTGGTTTAAATTCCAAAAAAAGAAAAATGCTTGGCAGTTAACTGTCAGTCAACATCAGTGGCGCATTCTCCATGGCAATGCCACTTGCCAACCAATCAGCGCTCTCTTCACATACAGTATAAATTGTTGCTTTCCCCTTTATATTGGTATTCTTACGAGTGTCCTGATGAGCGCCAGACGAAAAGCTTAATGTCTCTTTTTTCAGCAATACTCAAATTCTATTACTGAGTTACTTTGGATTGCAGTAACTGCTGTTTTAGGAGCTCTTGTGGTGCAGTGTGTTGCGTCCCTGCCCCTGAGGTAGAAGCTTTGGGTTTGAGTCCCCAGATGGCCAAGGAAGGCTCATAATACAGCCAAACAGGTTGAGTATCGACTTGTAGATCCTTTCAGCACACGCCAATGGCAGGTAGTAAGAGCGGGAGAGATTCCTGGTCAGACGTGTGACGGAAAGATTGTTGGAGCCTCTACCATCACATTCCATAGCTCCAGACTACAACATGCATGTAAAAATGGATGTTGCCACAGCAACTGGCACTCCCTGAGTGAACTGTAACACATCACCACCCACTGTAGTCACAAGCTGTACCACTTTGTACACAAAAAGTCAGGGTCAGAATATTGACTAGGGCATCGGGAAAAATCCCCTGGTGCTCTTCAAATAAAGCATTGGAATCTTTAACATCCACTGGAGACAGACTAGCAGAGTCCAGTTTAACACCTTATTCAAAGGACAGCACCTCTAACACAATGTACTCTGTGCAGCACTGGAGTGTCAGGCGAGACTGCATGCTCGTATTCTGAATTGTGACTTCAGCCCACCACCAGCTGACTCAGAGTTGAGAGTGTTGCTAAATTTAACCGAGCTAAGAGACGGTAGGTGGCTGAATTTCTAAAACGACAACGACAAAATCTACAGCCTTAAACAAGAATTTCTGATAACGTCTGTTTAAAAACTCAGCTCTGACATTTTGAGTATGATTTTCTTCTTTAATGCAGTGTAAAACCTGGAATAGTAAAGGTTTGACCTGCATGAAAACACTGCAATTTAACAGTCATTATTTGTAGGTGAAACTTTTTGCAGGACTTTCCTACTGGTTGGTGGGGAGGTGAAGGGGGGAGCAGTGGCGTTGTGGGGAATATGTGAAATAATAATAAGGCTGATTATACAAAATGACGCAAACATCAGGTGCATATCCAAGTTTGGGAGCACACACCAAGTAGACAGAGCAGCATTAACGGTGCACAGAAATTGTAACTTTTACACTCCCAGCATTTGAGACTCGGACTTGAGAAAGCACTTTTATAAAGTCGCCAGTCTGTGGAGAGAGAAACAGGGTTAACGTTTCGAATTCCTATGAGTCTTCTTCAGAGCTCTGAAGAAGAGTCACACGAACTCGAAACATTAACTCTGTTTCTCTCTCTGCAGATGTTGTCAGACCTGCTGAGCGTTTCCAGCATTTCCTTTTTTTATTTGAGATTTCCAGCATCTGCAGAGTTTTGCTTTTACAAAATTGCCACTGCTTTTAAATGCAAATAGTTTTTTCTTTCACTTAATTGGTGAGATGTGTTTATCCATTCAAGTTATTTTACAATTATAATCGTAGCTGGATTTAACTTATGTAAAAGTTAGTGGTATTGTCACTGGACTAGTAATCCAGAGACCCAGGGTAATGCTCTGGGAACATGGGTACGAATCCCGCCACAGCAGATGGTGAAATTTGAATTCAACAAAAATCTAAAATTAAAAGTCTGACGATGACCTCGAGACCATTGCTGATTGTTGTAAAAACCCATCTGGTTCACTAATGTCCTTTAGGGAAGGAAATCTGCCATCCTTACCTGGTCTGACCTACATGTGACTCCAGGCCCACAGCAATGTGGTTGACTCTTAACTGCCCTCTGAACAAGGGCAATTAGGGATGGGCTATAAATGCTGGACTGGCCAGTGATGTCCACATCCCATGAACAAGCATTTTTTAAAAAGCCTGAATGCAACTGGACAGCTCATGAATCAGAGCATTTATATTTCATGGCAAACCTATTGAGTAACTGCAACATTCATGGACAACTACTCTTGTGGGAAAGCATTCACTTTTTCTCAATGCTGTTACAATCGCGGTCGACACCAGCAACTTTTTTGTTAAAAAAAATCCAAAATCTCTGTTATTTACTGAAAGAATGAAGCCACACTTTAAAACAAAAGATTTTTTTTACCATACAAGAGTCAAACAAAGCAAACACTAAATACTATCTTGGCTATACTCTAAAACCCAGACTCAACATCAGTTAGACATAAATTAACAGGCAAATTGCGGTTGATTATTATCTCCAAGTAACAGAAACAACTGCAGCAACTGTACATTTGCCTATTTTCAGTGTCTGGATCCAGCCTGCCTGTACTGCACCACTGGAATCATCATCTGAGCTCTGATGGCTCTGTGTCCCTTTATCTGGTTTAAACTAGTTTCAGTTCCCCAGAAGTTTTGGTTTCCAATCTCAGTTTCAGCCTTAGTTTCATTAGAAACTGGCAGGGTCAATTTCCTTTCTTAGTTTCCGTTTTTAGTTTCCCTTTTCAATTAGTGCCTGTCTTTAAAAAATCCAAGCTTTGGAACCACGGATTCCATCACGATGCAATATATTTCCAAATCTTTAAAGCCTTTCCAATAATCCCTGTGCAGACATAATCTACTTAATTCTGTAAAACTGTCTCTTCTATTTTTAGTTTAATTGGGTAGTCCGCCTGGAGAATTTAAAATGAATTCAGGTTATTGACTGTGGTTCTCCGACCAGGGAAGAGATCCAAATGAGCTAAGCAGAAATGCTGAAATATTCATACATCTCTTCTAAAAGAGTAACAACACTGTTCATTACAGAGTCACTCATAGAAGTAGTTTTACTGGATTCTGAGTAATCTTATTTTGGGGTTTGCTGGAGGGCTCTGAGGTGCGAGTGTGTGATTGATTTGCTGTGCTTACAGGAATCACTAAACAACATGTCTGTTTGTCTCTTTCCATCAGTCTGATGAGCACACTGTTATTGCTAAATACCGAGCTGGAAGACTAGCAGCTCGACAAAGCTCCCACACTTCATGTCTCATAGAGAATTAGTTAGTTGCCTCTTTGTACGTATTGTATTAAAGAGTTTAATCAACATGGAACATTGGTTGTTTGGGACACGGGGTGCAGCAAGGCTCTGAGAGCTTTTTTCATTTTGGCCATAATAGTGCAATGAGATATTAACCCACTCTCACAAGCAAATGTTAATGAAAGTCCCTCCAAGTGACAAGTTACAGAGACATGGCTGCAAGATGACAGAGACTGGGACCTGAATATTCAAAGGCACATGACATTTTGGAAGGACAGGAAGCTAGGAAAAGGTGGAGGGGTAGCTTTGTTAATTAAGAATAACATTAAGTACAATAGAGAGAGATGACCTTAGTTCTGGAGGTCAAGATATAGAATCAGTTTGGGTAGAGATGAGAAATAGTAAAGGTAAGAAGTCACTCGTGGGAGTAGGTTATAGGTTCCCTAACAATAACTACACTGTAGGATAGGGTGTACAGGAAGAAATAATGGGAGCTTGTGACAAAGGTACAACCATAATCCTGGGTGATTTCAATCTACATATAGATTTGGATGAATCAGATTGGCAAAGGTAGCCTGGATGATGAGCTCATAGAGTGTTTTCAGGACAGTTTCTCAGAGCAGCATGCAATCAGGCAGAGTCAACATGGTTTTGTGAAAGGGAAATCATGTTTGGCAAATTTATTAGAGTTTTTTGAGAAAGTAACAAGCAGCATAGATAAAGGGGACCCTATAGATGTGCTGTACTTAGATTTCCAGAAGGCAATTGACAAGGTGCCACATCAAAGATTGCAATGCAATATAAGAGCTCATGGTGTAGGGGGTAACATATTAGCATGGATCGAAGATTGGTTAGGTAACAGGAAATAGAGAGTAGGCATAATTGGGTCATTTTCAGGTTGGCAAGACGTGACAAGTGGTGTGCCACAGTGATCAGTGCTGGGACCTAGCCATTTATAATTTATATCAATGACCTGGATGAAGGGACCGAATGTATGTTGCTAAATTTGCTGGTGACACAAAGATAAGTAGGAAAATAAATTGTGAAGAGGACATAAGGAGCCTGCAATGGGATATAGATAGGTTAAGTGAGTAGGCAAAAATTTGGCAGATGGAGTGTAATGTGGGAAAATGTCAACTTGTCCACTAGGGAGAATAGAAAAGCAGCATATTATTAAAATGGAGAAAGATTGCTGAACTCTGTTGTACAGAGGGATCTGGGTGTCCTGGCACATGAATCACAAAAGGTTAGTATGCAGGGACAGTAAATGAATAAGAAGGCAAATGGAATATTGTTGTTAAGGGGAATGGAATATAAAAGTAAGGATGTTTTGCTACGGTTGTACAGGGTCTTGGTGAGGCCACATTTGGAGTACCGTGTACAGTTTAGGCCTCCATAAGAAAGGATATAAATGTGTTAGAAGCAGATCAGAGAAGGTTCACTCAACTGATACCTGGGATGGGAGAGGGGATTATCTTTTCACGAGGAAAGGTTGGACAGGCTGGGCCTGTATCCATTGCAGTTTAGAAGAATGAGAGGTGATCTTATTGAAACATATCAGACCCTGAGGGGGCTTGACAGGGTGGATGCTGAAAGGATGTTTCACCTTGTGGGAGAGACTACAACTAGGAGACAGATTAAAAATAAAGGGTCTCCCATTTAAGATGGAGATGAGGAGAATTTCTTTTTCTCAGAGGGTTGTGATTTTTTGGAACTCTTCTGTAGAAACAGAGGAGGCAGGGTCAATAAATATTTTTAAGGCAGAGGTAGATAGATTCTTTACTAACAAGAGAGTCAGAGGATATCGTGGTTAGGTGGGAATGTAGAGTTGAGGCCACAATCAGATTAGCCATGATCTTATTGAATGGTGGAGCAGGCTCGAGGGGCCGAATGGCCTCCTCCTGCTCCTAATTTATGTTCGTATGTAAGTGCTGGTGTTACACTAGTTTTCTCTGCTGCTCACACAGGCCACTGTATAACTATAAAGAATGAAAGACTTGCATTTATATAACACCGCCGATGACCTCAGAACACCCCAAAAGTACTTTACAGCCAATTAAGTGCTTTTGAAATATAATTACTGTTGTAATGTAGGAAATGGGTTGTTAATTAGATCCCAAGCCTGATGTTGAAGTATGAAACAAGATGCAAATATTTTACTTGATAGTGGGTTTATTTACAGAATGCAGCATTACATGTGTCTGCCTCTTACCTACTAACCCAGTGTCCCAGCAGTCTCTCTTTATCGGTGCTCTAGGTACTTAATTATTACAATGTCCATCACCTGTGTATCTTAATATCAGTAAATACCATTAACATGCGGCAGCCAATTTTCACACAGCAAACTCCCACAAACAGCTATGTGATAATCTGTTTTTAGTGATCAGCAGGACACCAGGGAGAACTCTATTACTCTTCTTCAGAATAATATCTGGAATTGAGGTGAAGTTTCATAATTGAGGCAATGGGAAGGCTGCACCTGGTTGATGCGTGATTATGACAGGACTGTTAAAAGTTTGAAGATATTTGGCATCGCTGCAGTCACATTGCTGTGCACAAATTTTACCCTCCAAATTAGAAACTAGAAAAGAGCCCCTCACCCTAATTGCTGCAACCCATCGACATCTGCAAGATTTCACAGTGCTTTCCCATCCACAGATCCCCACCGTCTTTCCTGAACATGAATCTGTTTTCACACTACAAGGCTGCAGTTAACGGCAAATGCACAGCTTGGTTTGATGTTTGAGGACTTGACAGTATTAGAGTTTTTATGGCACAGAAGGAGGCCATTTGTCCCATCAGGTCCATGCTGGCTCTCTATGGAGCAACCCCGCAACCTCAACTTCTCCAAACTAACCTTGTAGCTAAAATCCCCCATCCTCGGAGTCATTCTGGTAAATCTCTTCTGCACCCTCTCATCCATTCTGAACTGTGGTGACCAGAACTGGACGCAATACTCCAGTTGTGGCCTAACCAGAGCTTTATAAAGGTTCAGCATAACTTCCTGCTTTTGTTTATGAAGAATATTGTTGTAGAAATGTGCTGTTGCGACACATATGGTGCCTTTCTCAGTTATTGTACTGTGGATCTCTGCGCTGGAGTCGAGAACCAGGCTCCTAAATCTGGCTCCAGAAGGGATGGGGGCTTATGGAGTTCACTTTCTCAAAATAAAGATCAACAGCCACATTGTGTAAAGGTGTCTTTTAATCTGCCATAGCTATTGTTTCTGTGTGCCTGAGATCCCTGTAGCTGCTTGGACGTTAAACCTGTCCTTTCTTGCCAGCCTCATGCCTGTGAAGCCTCTCTTGGGTTATCCACTCTGTGCCTGTTGAGTTCCCCCCACCCTCACCCACTGCACTCCCCTCCAGGATCTCCCCTCCAGCTCTGTAATGAATTTAAAGCTGAAATCATCCCTTGCCAGAAGTGGGAATCACAGATGTACAGTGAACCTTCCATCTGCAAGTTTGGTCAATCCAAAACGCTTACTCAGTAATGGGCTGAACTACTTGTTGAAAAATATTGTTTTAAATAAAGCAATTGAAAAACACTGCCAGAATCCGCCCTCCCCAGTGGATGCCAGTATGCGTGGGTGGGATATGCTAATGTCGCTCGGCGAAAGGTAAAATAATTGCATTTTGTACTCAAGAATGTTTCTGACATATATTAACCATTTTGAGGACTGTTTGGCTGCAGTGGAACTTGCCCACTTGTTAACTGCAAAAAATGCAGGTCTCAGAGGATGTGGGTATTCAAAAAGAGGGAGTGAAATGGCTGCAGATGGAAAAATTGTAGAGCAGCATCAACATATAAAGAAAAAACCCAGGGAAATCAGGAACCAGGAGAATTATCAGCATAAAGCTTTTCAAATTTCTTATATGACTGAAGAAAATGTGTTTTCTATTTTTTTAGTATTGATTTGATTGAGAGTGGGAATGCCTGAATTGTAAAATTGTTCTCTTGGTAACTGCATTTCAACAGGCCAAGGTTTTTTTTTAATTTGTCACAATTGACAGTGGAAGATAAAATAATGCGGCTTGAATTTAAGTAGCGCCTTAGCGCATTCAAACGGCTCGGCGCTTTTCACAACGAATTGCGAATTTCGGAGTTCAGCGTCCCGCACGCAGCAGCAACGTCCGAACACCTCATCGAGAGAATCCGGTCTCGCAGAGACGCCAGGCAGCGCGAGTGAGCTTAGAGCCTTTGAATTCTCAGCGTCTTACTTGAAATATGATAGGCTGCTCTTCACATCGCGTGCTGCGTTTGTAACATTGATTGCTTAATGGATTTGCTAAATAGATCGTGACAAGGGTTGATCAATAATTCCTATGCAGGCGCAATACATTTTCATTATCACCGTTACTGTAAATTGGCCAGACTCGCAAAAAAGCAGACCTCCCTCAATCAGGAGGATGAATTCTTGAAATTAGTTGTCGATTGTAAGGAAACACTGAGGGGGGGTCGGCTGCTGTCGTAGCCAGGATCTTGGAAGAGTGGCAAGGGATCAGCAATTGAGTCTAACGTCAATAGCATAACTTTAACTCACTCAAAAGAGCAAAAAATATGAGCCCCTTTCACACTGCTGTATTTCAGATAAATCTTTTTTTTTAAGGATTCCTGGGGAATCTGTGCCAAGATCAGTCAAGCAAAGAATTCGCCTGAGTCTCCTTATTGAGAGTGTTCGCTGCTACCTTCCTGCCTATCAGGCTCTGCCATTCAATATTCCCCTACAACGTCTCTGCTGTAGAATTTGTTATTGCCTCCTCATCACTAATTCCTCAACCTGAGTGATATGATGTTGATCGCCGAGAAAGGATATCATAATGGATCTTTTCAAATCTCCCTCTGTTGAGTACTCTGAATGGTGCACTGCATGTCTGTGATAAAATGAACAGTTGAATTCTTTTCCTCTTCCGGTGGTCGTAGTGAGACGGAATCATTGCATTTAGTAATTTCAGAGCCTTCCTGCCTGGGACACACGGGAGTTTTAACCTGTCGAGGTTTGGGGTGTGAGTGTTTCTTGTGGGAGGGAGTTTAAAGCAGTGACAGGGAAATCCACGGACTTCCACCTTTACCTTGAGCGTGTTTTTCAGTGTGTGGAAACCATCCCCATCCCTTCCACCCCCCCACCGCCGACCACCCCTCCCACGCCCACCCTCCGTGGGCCAGGAGGGTCTGCCGTTTAAATATGTTAAATGCTCATTAGCAACTGCTTTAAAACAGGGCCAGGGTCTTCTGTGCCCGCCGACGTCGGGCATGAGCAGTGCCATGAGCGGACTACATGGTGCGATCGGTTTTACGATGGCGTGAAACTGTTTACGATCATCCGCTCAGCCTGCCAATGGCGGGTCACGTCTCCTGCCATTGGACGCCGGGAGCCTCATTGTAATACATCAGCATGTCAGTATAAGGTCAGCCCGCCGGATTCACCCACCCCCCCTTCCCGGTCCCACTGGATCATCCGCACATATCAGAAACAGCCTGTATCACAACAGCACATCAGCAACCAGCACCTGACGGGCTGCACTTTGCTCAGGACTTCAAAGTTTGTTTGCCTACCTGGCTTCGGGCAGCACTCGCAGTCATCAGCACCAGGCTTCACCGGCAGCACCACAACACTTTTAGGGGGGCTCACGGTTAGGTCTGTACCTACCAGATCAGCCGTATGGGGGTGGCTTTTCAATGGCTGCAAGGCCAGGGCTTCCTTGGGGAAGGGGGAGAAGTGGCCTCAGGCAAAGGGAAGAGGCTGCAGGGTGAGGGCTGTACTGGGGAAGGGGGGTATCCCAGGGTGTGTGTGGGGGCACATGTTGATCTGTGCAAGTGGCCTCAAGGTGGTGAGGGCTGAGGAGGGCAGTCTCCAGAGGAGATGAGGCCAGGTGGAGATGTGAGGGTGTGTGTGAGAGAGTGAGTGGTGATGTCCCTTGAGCTGGCAGTGAGTGAGATGCCAGGGAATGTGTGATGGGTTTGTGAGTGTGTGAGTTTAGAGTGATGAGATGGTTGCCTTACCCTGGCTGCACAGATGAGATCATTCATCCTCTGTCTGCACTGGATGGTGAACCTCTTCTGTGCAGCATTGGCACTGATCACCATCGCTTACCATGTTGGATTGGTGGTGTTGCTGCCCGTCCTGCGGCCAGAGCGGGGGTAGAGGACATCACAGCGGTTCTCCGTGGTGTCTAAATGGCATTCCAGTGATGTACAAACCTGGGATGATTCTGCCCCAGGATTCTGACTTTAGCTGTGGATACGGGTTTCCTGGGCTATCAGGAACTTACCAGGGAAAACGTGCTGAGAGGGTAACAGGAAATGATGGGGCTGAGCGACTGACAGGCAAGAGAGCTTTCAAAACCTGAGACCTGACAGCTGCTTCCTTGCCTAAGTGAAAGGCTTTGGCTCACTGGACTTGCTTGGAGAGTTTGCTTTCACTGATATGGGGCAACATTATCCCCACATCGGTGGGGGAGGGGGATGTGCAGGAGCGGGCGTGGGTGGGTGGGTTCCCGAGGGGGCGCGCTGCCATTTTACATGGGGCGGGCCAATTAAGTGGGGGGGTGGGAGACCTCATCCACAGGCAGGATGAGGTTTCATGTTTTTTCTAAAGGCCGCCTGGCCTCCTCGCCTGTCCGCCAACCTTAAGAGGCTGTTGACAGGCCGAGTTGGCTGTGCGGCCGCTGAACTGACAATTGAAATGATGCGGGGTGATGTTGGGACACACGCCCGATGTCACCCCGCGTCATTTGATGCATCGGTGAGCAGGACCTGCCTCCCCTGCTCGCCGAAGGAAAGATGTAGCCCATGGAGTTGACTTCCAACACCAGAGGCCATTCCTGCTGTCTTGGAGTGTTTTTGCGTTTGATCTTGCGCTTTGGTCAGCGTTTTCAGTAGCAAGGGAGAAGCTTTTACAGCTTCAGAATGAGAGGACGCTTGGATTGGCTGCTTTGGCTGGTTTCCCCCAGGTCCAGGAGGCGATAGAGTGCTGACATGTGGCTGTCAAGATGTCCCTAGATCACCAAGCAATATTCCTCAGCTGAATGTCCACCGAAGACTATCGTACCTGTCTGCGTGAGATACCCAGGGAGCTGCCATGGTGTCTTCATCCCGCACCAGTCAGGTCTCCCAGAGATACTCACACCTTGGAGCAGAGTTAGCAAGTGGCTCCTTGGAGGTAAGGTTAACCCGCTGAAGATTCGACCAGTGACACCTGTCAAGAGCCCAAGCACAGGCTCCAAGGAAAGGCGCGACAGAATCCACATGAGCAAAAGGGGTTGTCATCGAGCGAGGAATTGGGATGCCAAAGGTGCGATTCAGATGCCTGGAGGCCTTCATTATCCACAAGCCAGGGTTTCCAGAATGATAAAGGCAAAATACCGCAGATGCTGGAAATCTGAAACAAAAACAAAAATTGCTGGAAAAACTCAGGAGGTCTGACAGCATCTGTGGAGAGAGAGACAGAGTTAACGTTTCGAGTCCGTATGACTCTTCTTCAGAGCTGCTTCAGAATGATACAGCAGTGAGGACTGGAACTTCAGGAGGGGGAAGGTGATGAATACGCGACATCATCAGAGGAGGAAGAGGGAGCAACAGGAGGAGGAGGAGGATGTAGGGCAGCTGCACGCTTAGCTGTCAGGGGTGTGCCCAGGGTGGACTAATTCAGGCACCCTTCAGTTCACCCTGACGCCATCTGGCACACCAGAACCCACTGATGCTGGCCTCTCCCACTGACCGTGGGTCTGTAAGTTAAAATCCCTGCTCTTTGCATGAATCAAAGTGTGCAGAAGAAGCTCGGGGTTGTAGCTCTGTGTTTACTGAGCTCTCAATAAATGCACACAGGATTACCTGGAGCTATAGATTTTCTCCTGTGTTGTCTACTTGCAATTAGGAATTATTTCTGGAAAAGCAGGGAGAGCAGAGAGAATGTTTGAAAACAGCAGAGTTAATTAAATTGTTCTGATGTTGGGCAAACCCTTATTTGCCCTGGGAATTGGCACAATGTGCAGTTTGTGCCAATGAAAAGAATGAAGTGGAGTCCATTGTTTCTTAGCTGTGTTAGCGAATTGTACCAATTGTTAGACCAATTCCTTAAAGATCTTCAGTGGCCTTACAAATAATCCAAAGTCATAATTTTGAGAGAGGAGCTTTTTTAATTCCATTGGACGGCTTTCAAGAGAATTGAAACCCCACTTCTGTTTGGTTCCTAAGGCTTTCTAGTAAGTTTAGCTGATTGCGGGGGCGAATACTGTGGGCTGAATTTTTGCTTTGGGTGCAGGAACCAGGACTATTTCCAGTTGCCCAACCTACCCCCAGCTGGGATGGTGGGCGAAGGGGGGAGGGGTGCAAGAGGAGTTACACATTGGGATATTGACCAGGATGCCCCCTTAATTGGCCATGGAGACAGGTTTTCTGTCCAAGTAAGGGCAGCGGGCAGACTCAGAGGAGCACCCGGCAGCAGTAAAAGGTGAGTGAATGAGAGGGGGCTTCAACAGGAAGCTGTCCTCTCAGCCACTATTTTAAAAACTTCAATGAAAAAATAGATAATTTTGGGGAGGGGGAGCCCCTTTACACCTTTTTCAGGGCATCCTCTGCCTGCATTCCCACAGTCCAGGTAGGCAGAGAGGGCCTGTAGACTGCCTGGCGTGCTGCCCCCCGCTCTGGCCTGCCGCTGGGCTCCCATCTCCAGGCTGCGCCACATCAGGAAACCGGAGGCCGGCTGGAAAATCCCAACTGGGAAACCCGGTCGGCCCCACCATTGCCTGCATTCCCAAGGACCTCAATGGGCCTCCTCGGTTGCCCACTCTGTGGGAGGCCCACGAATCTAGTCCCCCAAGATGGATGGTGCCGGGAAAGCCAAGCTGGGTTTTTTTTCGGACTCTGTCCGCCTCGATCCCGAACTCAGTGGGACCTGAAAGTCCTGTTAAATGTGTTTTCTGAGGAGGGGATTATGAAGCTGTGCTGAGAGTAATGGGTATTTTATGTCCTTGATACACCGTGCTGATAAAGACTGTGACAGGCTCTCTCTCTGGGATAAATATTTGCTGTTATTAAAATGTAATAGCTTATGAGATGCTGTCCATTAAATTGATTATGAAAAGCCAAAAGCCGGTAAGATGGAAGATCTTTTTCACTCAAATGCAATTAATTCTTGCCTCTGCCTATCATGTACTGTTCCATGTCACCACACCAAAGCAAGGTGGGATATATATTCAGCAATTTCAAGCAGCACTTTCTGCATTCTTCCCAGAAGAATATAAATTATCAGTAACTGAATACCAGTGTAAGGGCACTAATGGTACATTTGCAGTGCAGAAATGTTTCGAGGAACCTTCACACTTTATCGCTTGAGGACATGAGGTACTGTGGAGTCAGCCGTTAATCCATACATTGAACTTGACAGCAGCTGCAACAGAAAGTCAACTGTGCACGTGAAAACATCTACATTTGTTTTAAAATTAGGCTTCGCTACTTTTTTTGTGGCCCCCAAACCTTTCTTAATCCATGACGCGCATTCGGGCCAAAACTGGGAAAAAAAACTACTGCTGGCTTCTGCATCATTAAGGAGAGCTCCCCGCATTCCCCTAGCACCACAGGTTACGTTAGCACCTAGTGCCCTGGTTAAAACTCCTGACAGGAAAGCTCTTGGTACGGGGATTGGTGGGTTCTCCCGATCACATGTGTAACTTTGGCAAGAGATTGGTGGAAACCCCAGACACCGACGCAGATGGTCTTGCCGAAGTTACATCAGCCAATTGGAAAGAGGAATTTCCTGGTGGTCGATTTAGGTGGGGTTGCAAAGTCCCTGGAGACAGCTATGTCACCTGGTTCATTGTCCGGTGCTGCGCAGTGAAAGCAACATTAAACACAACTCCAATGAGGACTCTTCCCTCTGGCCCTGGTTACTTTTCCCAGTTTCTCTGTGATACCCCAGAATCTTACTTTCCTGTTTATGGTTTTCACTGCTACTTGTTTTTTTTATTTAACTTTCGGTACTTTGGCGATTTTTATTAAATGATTTAGCTTGTTAAACAATATAGGAATGGAATGAACCAGTCAGCACTGTCAGTGTTAATAGAAGGACAATAAGTTATCAGGAAGAAAATTCTCATTCTCCTGTGAAACACGAATATTTCAGTCTAAACACAGGGAGACGTATGGTAATGCTATGTTAAAAAGTGAAGAAATCAAACTAGTACCAAGGGACGAAATCAGAATAATTGGTGAACATGTGAGATGAATTGTGTCAGGGCATAAGATTATGGAAAGTAGGGTTATTAAGCAGCAACAAGTTGCCCGCAATGATTTCAGCCAATTAACTATAATTACTAAAGAAAAATACTGTGGATGCTGGGAACCTGAATGTGTCAGGCAAACTGTGCCAGCCATGTCTCAGTTGGTAACGCTCTCACCTCTGAGTTAGAGGGTTGTGTTTCAAGTCTCACTCCAGGACTTAAGCTCAACGATCTAGGCTGACACTCCACTACAGTATCGAGGGAGTGCTGCACTGTCAGAGGTGCCATCTCTTGAATGAGATATTAAACCGAGGCTCCCTCTACCCTCTCAGCTGGATGCTTAAGATCCCATGGCTCTATTTCAAAGGAGGGCAGGGCAGTTCCCCCCTCCCCCAGTATCCTGGCCAATGTTTATCCCCCACTCAACATCACAAAAGCAGATTTTCAGAACAGGAGGCAATGACCTGGGGCTGAATCTTCAGTCAGGGGCGGGCCTGACACACCGACACGTAAAATGGACGCGCGATGATGTCGGGCGTGTGTCCCGTCGTCATCACGCGTCATCTCGATATTTCGTTCGGCGGGCGGGCGCCGCTGGAGGCAGCTGTGCACCCGCTGAAGTGTCAACGGCCTAAAAAAAGTAATTAAAGGAGTTAAGAACATTAAGGTTGGCGGGGGGGGCAGGCGAAGAGCCCGAGCGGTCTTCGCGTTTTTCAGGAAACCTCATCCACGGGCGGGGTGAGGCCTCCTGAACCTTGTATAAAATAAGTTTTCCAAACTTCACAAACATGTCCCAGCTCCATGTGACACTGTCACATGAGGGGGACATGTTTGAATAAATTTATACTTCATTTATTAAAAAGTTTTATAATCCCTTCAATCTCCGTGCCTCAGGGAGATTTCTGCGCTCTCTTGCGCGCGTGCCTGAAAGAGCGCAGGCCCCGACACCCCCTCCTCCCCCCCCGCCCGCACAGGCAGCGTTTGAGCGCGTTACGCTGGGTGGGCCTTAATTGGCTCGCCTGTGTAAAATGGCAGCGCATCGTGGGTGGTGATCGGCTCTGCGCCCGCCCTCACCGCTCCTGGCCAGCCCACCCGCCGTAGGAAAAATTCTCCCCCTGAAAGCACTTGTTTCACCATCGCCAAAAAAACTGGTCCGAGTTGAATGATGCCAAGATCTGTGCTGCCAAAGGAGAAAGTGGAAGGATTATTGCAGCAATGTTTTTGCCGAGCGAGAGTCATCTCGATAGATGAGTCATTTTAGTCTGATGCTTTGATACATAAAGCAATTTAATTCTCCTGCATATTTGGTAACAAATGAACCAGGGCGTGAGAACCTTTTTTTTTTGGTATAGACAGTTCCCTGTAAACACCTATC
This sequence comes from Cetorhinus maximus, assembly GCF_964194155.1. Classification (NCBI taxonomy): domain Eukaryota; kingdom Metazoa; phylum Chordata; class Chondrichthyes; order Lamniformes; family Cetorhinidae; genus Cetorhinus; species Cetorhinus maximus. The sequence continues at coordinate 5,007,143 of NC_135890.1, forward strand.
TTTCAGCTCTCTCCGAGAAACCTATTGGAGAATTCAGGAGAAACTTCCTGAACCAAAGAGTGGTGAGAAGGTGGCGTTCGCTACCACCGGGAGTGGTTGACATGAATAGTATAGGTACATTTAAGGGGAAGCTAGATAAACACTAGAGGGAGAAAGGAATAGATGGTTCTGTTGATAGAGTTAGATCATGAAGAATAGGAGGAAGCTTCAGCGCAGCATAAACACTGGCATGGACTGGTTGGGCCCAATGGCCTGTTTCTGTGCTGTATATTTGTGTGGAGGCAGAGGCGGAGTGGTATTGTCACTGGACTGGTAATCCAGAGACCCCGGGTAATGCTCTGGGGACTCGCATTCTGCCAAGATGGATTTTGAATTCAGTAAAAATCTGGAATCAAAAGTCTAAAAGATGACCGTTAAAAAAAAATTGCCGATTGTTGGAAAAACCCACCTGGTAGGCGAGGAAGTCTGCCGTCCTTACCTAATCTGGCCTACATGTGACTCCGGATCCACACAATGTGGTTGACTCTTAAATGCCCTGTGAAATGGCCTTGCAAGCCACTCAGTTCAAGGGCAATTAAGGATGGGCAATAAATGCTGGCCTAGCCAGCAATGTCCACATTCCATGTAATCGTATATAGTTGGCGTAGTATTTATGAGGTTGTGATCTTGTTCTGCACATAGGATACCAATATAATTAATATGGTGAGTACATTGGTTATACTGTCTTTCTCAAATCTTGGCTCCTGGTCTTAGTTGTTTCTGAGATTTTTAAAGTATGCCCATTTGTTTTTCTGTGTAATGGTGGTTGCTACAGGAAGAACTTATTTATGTTATTTAATTTTCCAAATGTGTGTATTGTGTTCATAGCTTGTAAGTTTTCAGTTTGTTAACGAAAGAGATAACAAAAAAATGAACCTAGAAAGAAAAATATGGATGGGAGCCAGTCAAATTCTGCAGCTATTCAGCTGGTTGGATACAGGGTGGGTTGCTGCCTGATCTCAGTAGACCAATACCCTTTGTTATAAAATGTTACTTTGCGCTTTGCAGTTGAGAATCCTTTTAATAAATGGTTATTTCTCATGAGTATAACTCTCGTTCCAGGTGCAGAAAGAGACATGGGCCCTACACTGACACCTGAAACAAATACTTGCGTTTATGTCACAACTTTCATGATCTCGGGATGTTCCAAAGCACTTTATAGACTATTAATTACTTTTTGATGTGTAGTCGTTGTAATGTGGGAAATACAGCAGTCAATTTGTGCATAGCAAGATCCCACGAACAGCAATGCAATAACCACCAGATAACTTGTTTTTGTGATGTTGATTGGGGGATAAATATTGGACCCAGGAATAACTCCCCTGCTCGTCTTTGAAACAGCAGCCATGGGCTCTTTTACTTCCATCTAAGAGATCACACAGGACTTTAATTTAAGATTGTACCTGAAAGACAGCATCTCTGACAGTATAACACTCCATTGGAATGTCAGTCTGGACTTCCGTGCTCAAATCCCCAGAGTGGGACTTGAGCTCACAATCTTGTGACTCAGAAGTAAAAGTGCTATTCACTGAGCCACAGCGGACACCATGTGCACGTGTTGATAGGCTTTCATCAAAGTTTTTTATCCTTTCGGTTTTACCATAATAACCATAATTGGCGCAAAGTTACTCTTGGTGATTAGTTTTGCAAATGACACAAAAATGCATTTCAATCCCAAGTTCATCAGACGTTTGGAGACATGTGCAGTGGTGCATGCAAGTCTGAAGGAACCAGGCAAACGGGCTTTGTGCAGAAGCTGTGATAATTTATAATAAGCGCTTTTCAATTACAGTCTTTTGATTTTTTTCTCTGAGATGCATCCATGCAATTTCAAAGTAATTTTAACACTTGACGCACGTGGGGGAACTGCTTCGTACGGACAAAGGCAAATCAGCAAGCAACTGGAGTGTGGAATCTTGAACTGCTGGGATGATTAACATTTGATATTGCACAGCAGCAGGTGAAATTTCACCCCCAGGGCTGTACACATGGACCACATGGGCCATTTAACAAAAAAAAGTTTCCTGCCCCTCTGGTCACCACATTTGACTGGTAATAATCTTTGATTTTTTTTAAGGAGTCATGTTGGGTAAAAATGCATTCTGTGTCAGATTATGTAATCTTAGACAGAATAAAACCTGAGTTCATGGTATTTTTAGCGCAAGGGTCTCCACATGTTTTGGAATTTGTGGATCCTATGATATATATGATATATATATAGAGGTGCATATCAGGTCATCACAAACAACAGTTAAATGTTAATATTAATTTGCATATACCTTGGAAGTGCTGATATAACAGAGCTTGGTGTTTTGATTTAAGATGTAATCAAACAATGAGGCAGTAACACCCCTTAGGCCTACAAAATCCCGATATAAGAAATAGGAGTTGGAGTAGGTCGTTTGGCCCCTTGACCTGCTTTGCTGCTTATTGAGATCATGGCTGCTCTTCCACCTCAGCTCCCGACCTATCCCCAAACCGGCCAATAGGAAATATAATCACAAATAGGGCTCGGTTGCTTCTGCTCCCAGACTAACAGACTTGGTGGCATGTGTCACCCAGGAATGATGCAGGCCGAAAACACTGTTGTCTGTGGTTGTGTGGCTTATACCAGGGAAATATCGGCAGTGCCAACGTGCCAGCTGTCACTCAGTTGGTAGCGCTCTCACCTCAATGTCAGAAAGTTGTGGGTTCAGTCCCAATCCAGACCCCTGAGCCCCAAAATCTAAGCTGAGGTCCCAGTGCAGTACTGAGGGAGTGCTACATTATGCGATGTACTGTCTTTCTAAGGAGGGGATACAGCAAATTTTATGGCACCATTTTAAGAAAGGGCATGGGCTATCTCCCAGTGCCCTGGCCAATATTTATCCCTCAATCAACATCACAAAAACAGACTCCTGGTCATTATCAGATTGTTATTTCTGGGATCTTGCTCTGCGCAAACTGGCTGCCATGTTTCCTGCATTACAACTGTGACTACACTTCAAGAGGACTTCACTGGTTGCAACGCACTTTGTAGTGTCCTGTGTTTGCGAAAGTTTCAAAATAAATCCTGTTCTCGATTAGAAATGACACCAGAAATAAAGGCCCAGATTTCTGTCCCCCAGGTCGGGTGCGCAGAGTTAGGAGATTTCCTGGTCCTTGTGGGCCCGACCTTTAAAAATGTCTGCCCACAGGTTGTCATTTCCAATAAGTTTGTGAGTAAAACATAATCACGTTTAATTCTGACAAACACAATGGGTGCCACACCCTTCCCTAAGGTGTCCCGGGATCCTATCCAAAGAGGCACCTTATCGCTTCCTACAGGTACCCTGGCTATCCAGAGAAAAGCTGGTGATTTAAATGACCAGCTGCCTCTGTGATTCATACACGTGTGAACCGTGGCCTGACACCAACCCTGCCTCCATGAAGGTAGGAAATGCCGTGTTGGGGCGGGGGGGGCAGGATTTAGAAAATTTGGCCATTTCTGGGATTTCCCCTCTCCATCATGGTGAAAATCTGGGGCCAAAATTGTTTCTTGTAATCCGGAACGAGGTTAGTGAAATGCTGAAATGGTGAACATCCTGCAGCATCACCCATGTGCCAAACACCATCACTATTGGCAAATTATTAATCTCATGGCACATTGTCCCACATGGTTTTAGGTTTCAGTTGAGTGAAGACTGGTCCTGGTTATGGAAACTGCCATTGTTTTGGCAAAGAACAGAAGCACTGAGAGGGTTTTCAGATTTTAACAGGGAGTTCAAAGCTGTTACGATGTCACGCACAAATTAAATAGATTTTCACCTCAGGAAATGAATTCAAGTGGGATCCTGTCAGGTTTGGAAGGCAGGAGAAGTAACCTGCAGGAAGAGTGAAAGGATAGGAAATAATTGCGGGGGAAACTGATTCAAGGCGACTCGAACGCAGTGATCTTTTTAAGAACGAAATGTCAGAAAGGACCTGCAGTATTTTTTGGGGCCAGGTTGAGCTCTCCAGTTGGTTAGGTCCCTGAAGACCCAAAACAACTGGATGGAACAGCTGCTAACCAATTTCAGCCAAAGTGTGGAAGGGGCACGGCCATGTTGAATCTCTCGCCCCATTGTCACTTTGACAACTGGCAGTTTGGAGATCATGATAACAGTATTGGACAAGTGCGTTAAAAAAAATACATATCAAGTTACTCAAGCGATTTTTAACTCTTTTTTCACTGGCAAGGCCAGAATTTGTTGCCCATCCTTAATTGCCCTTGAACAGAGGGGCAGTTAAGAGTCAACCACATTGCTGTGGGTCTGGAGTCACATGTAGGCCAGATTTCCTTCTCTAAAGGACATTAGTGAACCAGATAGGTTTTTGCAACAATTGACAATAGTTTCATGGCCACCATTACTGAGGCTAGCTTTATATTCAAGATTTACTCATTGAAGTTAAATTCCACCAGCTCCCACATTGGGATTTGAACCTGTATCACCTGTTAGCCTGGCCTCAGGATTATTAGTTTAGTGATAGTGCCACTACATCACTATCTGCCCAAAACTACTGCAAAGTTTATTGTGGTAACTATATATAGGATTCTGGTTACTTTGCAAGTATACAAACACTAGACAGCGGGAGAGCATGTGGCCCACTAAGCCTCTCCCAAGCAGAGATTGTGCAGCTCATGCTCACCATGAACCTATCTCCCTTGCCCACCAATTCCCAATTCATTGTCCACACGGTCTCACAACAATCATTGTGAACCTTCATTTTGCCAACTGCGACCTTCAGGTCCCTCTCCTGTTTTGCAACTGTTAGTGGATAAACCCTGCATGATACACGCAAGCCAGAAATTACCCAGACACAAAAATATCATCTGCATTTATCTATACTGAAGGATGTCGAACGTACAAGTACCCATTCCCTCGAAAGCATTTAAATCAGCTAAAATCCAATTTATTTCATCTACGTTCCTCACTCATCAGCTTTTTCAGCAAGGTCACTGTTAATATATGCAATGCTGATATTGCAGTAGTTAATCATTATTGCTAATTTATTCTTATTAAGTCATCTGATCTTTGAGAGTGCAATTAAAAAGTAACCTTTTGCAGCCTTTGGCACTCGTGTTTACAGTGGCAAGTTGGTTTTCTGTCTGATTGTCACCCGCTCGTTATGTAGAGGGAAACTGATGCTTATTTTCATTAGCTTCATTGGCTGCCTTAGGCTAATGTCCCCATTGGTGACCAAACCCCAAACCATTCCTTTTAATGATTTCCTTGTTGATTGCACTGTGAAAATCTACTCAGCATCTCAGTTATGTTTACCGTCCATCTTGGCACGTAGGAAATTTCAATTTCGAATTGCAACTTTCCGGGTAGCACAACAAAAACACAAGTTATGGCCAGAGAGTGAGGTTCGTGGGACTAAGCGCGCAACTGCTCTTTCAAGGAGCCAGCACAGGCTTGATGGGCTGAGTGTCCTCCTTCTGTGGCTTGAGGTTTCTGCGATTCCGTGCTACCATCCTGTAATGAGCATTTAATATTAGCACAATGATTATTTTCTTCAGTCCTATTCTTGGTTGTAGTTCATTTTTCGACAATAACCTGACTGTTGAGTAGCTTTTCTGGAAGGCTTGTACTAATTTTATTTCTGTTCTCGTTAACGTTCAGATGCAGTGGGCAGAATTTAATGTAGGCAATGGGGTCTCACTCACCGGCTGGAGAGCCAGCAAGAGCCCCATCCCCATGTCACCTATTTTCAGGAAGACCCGATGCGTTAAGTGTCAATTAGGCACTTAGCTGGCAGCAGCGAACCTTCCCCGGAACTGAGGACGATGGGGTTAGAAACCTCACCCCCACTGAAGCCTGTCTCTAATTCTGAAGCAAATTGTGGAGCGACTTGGCAGAGTTGAGTTAGTGGTTGTTTTATGTTAGTCCTTTGTAATGGAAAATGAAAAGCGTTTACCGCACCATTTGTGTATTGTACATTATTAATTTGCTCCTGCTGCTTGCAAACTATTATTAATTGTTAATTTCATTAGCTTGAAAGCTGAACAACTGCTTCCACCTCCCCTGGGATCCGCTTATTCGACACAGAAAAGGAATGAAACTTGGGATTTCCGTTGTTTGTGTGAGTCGCTAAGATACCGGGTGGGATTTTCTGTCCCCCCTGCCCACCACCGAGATGGTCCAGTCCCCGCTGACTTTTGACTGGGCTGCCAAATGTCCCTTGGCGGGTCCCGCCGTGATAGGGGCCGGACAATCCCAGCCACACATTCCCCAGGCACTGGAAACTCCAACAACCTTGCGTTAAGTTGCGTTGACCGGTCTTTGTGTTGGTACAGGATGGAGTTGCTGTCTGTGCTGGATGGTTAGGAGCGGCTCTGACGAGAGCCCTTTTGATCACTTGGGCATCGGGCTCCCGGTGAAGGCTCCACTTCTCTGCTCTATCCTCCTTCTGTTCTCCTTTGCGTTCTTGAGTCCAACGCGTTCTTAAAAACCCCTTCGCATCAAGAGAGCTAGCAACCACTTCTACAGAGTAAAGACAAAATTCATTTTGGTTATTCTTCCCTTTTGCAAAAAGGCACTCTGACCCACTGGTTAACCGTCGCTCAGTTCAGGAACTGAATGGGGTTGAATTTTGAACTCTCGAGTTCCAGTGTACAGTGTCACTTTTTCAATCTAGCCGCTCACCATTAAATTGATTAAGACTCACAACGGCAGAACTTTGACCTCAATAAGAATTGCACTGTGTACGCCTTACAAATTGTATCAGAGTTGCCCCATTCCTGAGACAAGTAGTTTCAAGAAAAGGCAAATATGAAACTTTGTAAGTACTTCATTCGATGCCAAACTTCACAGAAATATCTTCAGAAGTTTGGCCTTGCGTTGGCCTTGTTCTGTTGTGTTGAAAATAGCTCTTCCTATGCATTATTTTTGTCACTAAATTTTCAAGTGCCCATAATCTGCTGACAGATTAATGCGCATGATGAGGCAATACGCTTCAGGAAAATATATTGGGCTGAATTAGTTATTAGTTGGCCGCTGAGTGCTAATTTGAAGCTAAGGTAAAACGCAGGCCAAAAGAATTGAATGCCCGTCAGCGATTCATGGCTTACCTCAGCAGATTGAATTGTCCTTGTGGTTACTGCTCTTACCTATAAATTCAGCCTCGTTGCTGGTAAAGAAAGAATTGAAGATCCTGCTTTTCAGTGGCAAGAAAAGCTCCATTGGAAGAAAGTTCAGAAATGTGACACTGACAGAAATCCTGATTGTACGATGGACAGATAGTCCAAGGTGAAAGTACGTGCAAACCTCTATGTTGTGTTCAAATTGCTACAAGGGAGAATTAATCTTTTGATGACTCCAAGTAGCCATTTCCAAAGGGTGAAATAAAAGGATGAGGTTTAGTGTTTCATTGTTCTGCAGTTTTCGTCAGTTAAACTCTATAATCGGCCTTGGATATTCAGTTTGTTTCTGTTTTTGCAGAAGTTGGAGGTCAAGACAGGGGAACCTATGAAAGGTGCATGTTACTTCACTTGGTTCCAGAGGTGCGAAATAATCACCCTTTTAAACTCAAATGCTGGAGGTTCATCCAATGCACTCCCCAGGTCGCAGCATGTCCTGCGGACTGACACGTGTTAGTCTGATAGCCAGACTGTTATGCAATAGTGAGTGATGGTGGCACTCAGCATCCTTGTGTATACATGCGCGTGAACATATAGGGCCTGTCCCGCTGTCGGGATCTTCCAGTCCTGCCGAGGTCGATGGAGTTTTGAATGGCTCTCCGCACTTTCTGGTCAGCCCTCACTGCAACAGGCCCATGAAATTCCCACCAATGGTTCCTAAATCATGTTGGAATAATATAACAATGCAGGAGAGTTATTCCTGCAAATACCACCAATGTTTTTATTTATAGCATGCCACTACAATAATCCCAACAGATTTCCCGCTAACTAAACATCAGAATTACTTCGAACCGTTTCTTTGATATCCCCAGAATAGTTTTCATCCACAGTGTTTCATTTAATGTTAGGAACTGTGTTACAACTGACGCTACATTTCACATTGCATTTACTCAGCATTTTCACATTTCATTCATACACTTCCTCAATTTTGGAATCTAGGCAGATGTAACCTTGCCCAGTCATTAAGGTTGTTATAATTTTAACGGCAGTGAGAACAAGAAAGGGTCACATTATCAAAACTTTTTTTTTAATCAGGTGGGGATTTGCTTTAGGATTTGATCTACACTCATGCTTTAAGTGAGTGTGTTTTAAGAGTGTTCACTTTTTGCAATGCTGTGATTTGCTTATTGTAGCTTAATGAAATATTTACATATTGATTCAGTCAATGGTAAGGAATGAGGAATACTTGGACTTCAGTTTCAAGCATTTTTGATTGCTGTGTTTTTCTGTGTTGGAACACCAGTTAGTGATTGACTTGGCTTCTTTTAGTTTCAATGAGCAGGTGGAGGTAAGTTTCAACATTTAAAGTTGTTTAAATTAGTGTCATGTGGAAGTCGAATGTAATCACATTTCAAAACTGATTAAAAGAAGAAAATTAATAGCGATTCTCAATAAGGACAGAACATATTATTGTAAGTCGAGCTTTATTGTCCACAGACCAAGTATAACCTGCGGGAGAGGATGGTTAGAAGGCAGGAGATAACAGAAACAAGGGGCTGAATTTTACAGGCCCTTGGGGGGCGTGTTTCCCATGGGGAAGCATGTAAAATGGCGTGGGCACCCAGCTCGCCACCTTCCCGGGCATCCCTGAGCTCGCTCCCTTAATCCGGGGGGGGTGGGGCTGGGGGGGGAGCAGGCGGGCGCCAAATTCGGCAGCCCGCCCGCCATATTTTAAGGAACAATGAAGGGTGAATTAGGCTTGTATTTTTGATAATATGCTGCCCGCACCATAAAACGCTTGGTATGGACGGGAGGGTAACAGCAGGAAGCCTGCTTTCTAAACTTAGATGTTTAAAGGGCAGGAAGGGAGGGGTACAGGGGGTTGCTCTCTGGGCGCTGATCTTGACCGATCGCGGGGTGGGCACCACTTGGGTCGAACCCTTCCTTCCTTCCTACCTACCTGCTCCCTCCCATAAACCTACACCCTCCCCCTTCCCTAATCTATCCAAACCCTCCCGGCCCAAGATCCCCGGACTTACCTGCTCTGGGGATCCATGAGCCTTGATCGTCCTCTTTTCCTGCAGTCCCGGTTGTGGCCACTGATGCCTTCCCGGCGCTGCGGGACTGCTAGAACTGCTGGCCAGTCTGATTGGCCGGGAGCTGTAGAAGGCGGGGTTTCCAGCCCACTGAGGGGCAGAAGTCCCACTTGGCTGTTGTTAACCAGCCCTGCAGCTCTCCGTGGCTGGGGGGGACAGGGCGGGTCGCTGTGGAGTGTGTCGGCTCCCCACCAACGTGGTTTCTATGGGGATCGTGCTGCTCTCCACAACCCCGCCTCCTACCAATTATTCCTCCCAAGGTGCGTCAATGGAATTCAACGCCTGTTTCAAAGCCTTTATCCTGCCATCGTCACCACTGGAGGGTAGTGGAGTCTGCCCTTGGATTTGCAGTAGCATTCTCACCGCGAGGGTGCAGGGTTGATACCGAGCACAGAAATCTCAATTGACTTCCATCAGGTGACTCACATCCAATGGGCACGTGTGTAAACCACCTTCCTCATGCTGGGTTGTGGGAGCCTATCAAATCTCCTGCTATTCGTGCCAGCTCCGGCTGTGGGTTCAAATCCCATTACAGGAGTGTAGCAGGAAAAATTGAGGCCGACTGCTGTACTGAAGGTGTGCTGTTTGGTCAGAGGTGCCAACTTTTGGATGCGACATTAAGCCACCTACCCTCTCAGGCGGACATAAAAGATCCGGTGGCATTATATCAAAGAAGAACAAGTGAGTTATCCCTCAATCAACATCACAAAACCAGCCTGTCTGGTCATTGTGCAATACTGTTTGTGGGAGCTTGCTGTGCACATGTTCCTGAGCTATTTCCCGTTACAACAGTGACTACATTTCAAAATTATGTCATCGGCTGTAAAATGCTTGGGGTGTGCAATGGTCATGAAAGGTGCTCGATAAATTCTTTCTTACAGGACTAAACACCCAATCAGTTGCTATAAAGATGATTATGGTTATGAATTGAGTGTCCATGGTCACAGATTGTTAATTAGCCTCTCACTACCTCACACTATTCTACAAAGGAAGATTGTGAAGGTCCAAAAACAACAACAGGCCAATTATAAAATCGGCATGTTTTACATAGGCAGCTACTATTTTCAATGTGGACATCAGCATTGATCATAGAGGAAGTTGACTTTTTTTTATTCGTTTATGGAATGTGGGCATCACTGGTTAGGCCCATCCCTAATTGCCCTTGAGAAGGTGGTGGTGAGCTGGCTTCTTGAACCGCTGCAGTCCATGTGGTGTAGGTACACCCACTGTGCTGTTAGGGAGGGAGTTCCAAGATTTTGACCCAGTGACAGTGAAGGAACGGTGATATATTTCCAAGCCAGGATAATGAGTGGCTTGGAGGGGAACTTCCAGGTGGTGGTGTTCCCATGCATCTGCTGCCCTTGTCCTTCTAGATGGTAGAGGTTGTGGGTTTGGAAGGTGCTGTCGAAGAGCCTTGGTGAGTTCCTGCAGTGCATCTTAGAGATGTTACACACTGCTGCTACTGTGTGTCGGTGGTGGAGGGAGTGAATGTTGAAGGCAGCAAATGGAGTTGCACTCATCCAAGCAAGTGAAGAGGATTCAATCACACTGACTCTCCTCCTGATTTGTGCCTTGAGGCTTTGGAGAGTCAGGAGGTGAGTTACTCTGCACAGAATTGCCAGCCTCTGACCTGCTCTTCTAGCCACAGTATTTATATAGCTGGCCCAGTTCAGTTTCTGGTCAATGATAACCCCTGGATGTTGATAGTGGGGGATTCAGTGATGGTAATGCCACTGATTGTCAAGATGGTTAGATTCTCTCTTGTTGGAGATGGCCATTGCCTGGCACTTGTGTGGTGCGAATGTTACTTGCCACTTGTTAGCCCAAGCCTGAATATTGTCCAGATCTTGCTGCATATGGACATGGACCGCTTCAGTATCTGAGAGTGGCAAATGGTGCTGAACATTGTGCAATCATCAGCGAACATCCCTACTTCTGACCTTATGATGGAGGGAAGGTCATTGATGAAGCAGCTGAAGATGGTTGGGCCTTGGACACTACCCTGAGGAACTCCTGCAGTGATGTCCTGGTACTGAGATGGTTGACCTCCAACAACCACAACCATCTTCCTTTGTGCTAGGTATGACTCTAACCAGTGGAGAGTTTTCTACCTGATTCCTTTTGACTCCAGTTTTGCTAGGGCTCCTTGATGCCACACTCGGTCAAATGCTGCCTTGCTGTTAAGGGCAGCCACTCTCACCTCACCTCGGGAGTTCTGCTCTTTTGTCCATGTTCGGACCAAGGCTGTAATGAGATCAGGAGCTGAGTGACCCTGACAAAATCCAAACTGAGTATCGTACATATAGACGTATGAATTCTAATAGATCCAACAACAAACAGATTTCCAGAAGGAAGTTTGTGCAAAATCTCAGCTGGCAGCTCAGTGGTAGCGCTCTCATCTCTGATCCAGAAGGTTGTGGGGGTTCAGGTCCCACTCCAGAGACCTAAGTACAAAAATCAAGGCTAACACTTCAGGGCAGTACTGAGCCAATGCTGCACCACCTGAAGTGCTGTCCTTCAGGTAAAGTGTTAAACTGAGGCCCTCGCACTATTTGAATATCAATAGATGAATTAGGCTGGAGGGGAAACCCACTGACCATAAGACATAGGAGCAGAAGTAGGCCATTCAGCCCATCGAGTCTGCTCCACCATTCAATGAGACCATGGTTGATCTGATAATCCTCAACTCCACTTTCCTGCCTTTTCCCCATAACCCTTGATTCCCTTACTGAGGCAGACATCTCTCAGATGTGAATATACTTAATGACCCAGCCTCTACAGTCCTCTGTAGTAAAAAAAATTCCACAGATTCACTACCCTCTGAGAGAAGAAATTCCTCCCCATCTCTGTTTTAAATGGGCAACCCCTTACTCTGAGATTATGTCCTCTGGTCCTAGACTCTTCCACAAGGGGAAACAACCTCTCAGCATCTACCCTGCCAAGCCCCCTAAGAATCTTATATGTCTCAATAAGGTCACCTCTCATTCTTCTAAATTCCAATGAGCACAGGCCCAGCTGACTCAACCTCTCCTCATAAGGAAGTCCCTCCATACCGGGAATCAGTCTAGTGAACTTTCTCTGGACTGCCTCCAATGCCAGTATATCTTTCCTTAGATAAGGGGACCAAAACTATTCACAGTATTCTAGCTGTGGTCTAACTAGTGCCTTGTATAGTTTTAGCAAGACTTCCCTATTTTTATACTCTATTCCCTTTGAAATAAAGGCCAACATTCCATTTGCCTTCCCTATTACCTGCTGAACGTGTATGTTAGTTTTTTGTGATTCATGCACAAGGACCCCCAAATCCCTCTGTGCTGCAGCTTTCTGCAGTCTCTCTCCATTTAAATAATATTCAGCTCCTCTATTCTTCCTGCCAAAGTGCATAACCTCACATTTTCCTACATTATATTCCATCTGCCAAATTTTTGCCCACTTACTTAACCTGTCTATATCCCTCTGTAGACTGTCTGTGTCATCCTCACCACTTGCCTCCCCACTAATTTTTGTGTCATCTGCAAACTTGGCGATAGTACATTCACTTCCCTCACTTGCGTTGCCATAGCTTCCAGGGCTATGGGCCAAGTGCTGGAAAATGGGATTAGTGTAATCAGATCTTTGTTGACCGGCACGGACACGACGGGATGAATGGCCTCCTCCTGTGCTATAGACATATATGAGTCTATCCAAGTCATTAATATTTATTGTAAATAATTGTGGCTCCAGCACTGATCCCTCTGGCACTCCACTTGTTGCAGGCTGCCATCCTGAAAATGCCCCCTTTATCCCAACTCCCTGTCTTCTATTAGTTAGCCCATCCTCTACCCATGCTAATATACTACCCAAAACACCATGGACTCTTATCTTATTAAGTAGCCTTATGTGCGGTACCTTATCGAACATCTTTTGGAAATTCAAATATATTACATCTACTGATTACCCATTATCTATCCTGCTTGTTACGTCCTTGAAGAATTCTAATAAATTTGTCAGGCATGATTTCCCCTTCATGAAGCCATGCTGACTCTGCTTGATTATATTATGTATTTCTAAAAACTCTGCCATTACCTCCTTTATAATAGACTCTAACATTTTCCCAATGACAGATGTTAAGCTAACTGGCCTACAGTTACCTGACTTTTGTCTCCCTTTTTGAATAAGGGTGTTACATTGGCAGTTTTACAATCCTCTGGGATTTTTCCAGAATCTAAGGATTCTTGGAAGATTACTACCAGCGTATCCATTATCTCTGTAACTATTTCCTTTAATATCCTAGGATGCAACCCATCAGGTCCAGGGGACTTATCGGCCTTTAGCCCCATTAGTTTCCCTAGTACTTTTTCTCTCGTGATTGTTATTGTATTTGTCTCCAATGTAATTATGGTCTTCCATTAATCAAGCCTCCTCTTAGCGGCATGGAGCCTCTGGCTCTGCTGCTCCCACCCCACCGTCCCATTGAACTGCCGGCCTCCACACCTAGCGGGATGGGTGGGGACCACTCTGCCAGTAGCAAAATCACCCCTACTTGGGTCTCAGCAATGTTAATTGGCTGCCTGCCTCCCCCAACTGGTCAGTTGACCTGCTTCTCAGCCTGCCCCTTGGAATGTTCCCCGGTGGCAGGAATATGTCAGGGAGCTCTCCCAATTTTTCCACCCCCGCCTCCACGCCCAGCTCCAAGAGCCTGGGAAAATGTATCCTGTTAGTTCAGTTCCAGACAAACGGGCTGTGGAATTCTTTATAAATAAAAATTGATAAACTGAGAGCAGTAGCAAGTTTAGGTTTACGTTGACCAGAAATACCACATTTCTTATGACCACAGCAGATGTTAATTGCTGAGCAAGCCAAATCCTGTGGGGAAACTTGGCTTACCCTTTCATTCTGCATTTTGAAAGCATGAAGAAAACGCACTGATCTGAGCAGCAAGAAATCCAGTGACACTTTCGGGATTTTAAAAATTAAAAGTAGAAGTTTTATTAACAAGAAGAAAAGAAAACTTCAGCACACAAGATTACAGTTGCACAGTTAAAATTAGTCTCACAAAACATTCCCCCAAAAGACCCCCTACTTGATCAGACCCACAAGTCAATACCTTCCAGGCAACACTCCCTCATAGATGTTTAACTTTAAAAAATCCAATAATATTACCCAAGGCAAACTGCTGTAGCTTTAATAAAGGCATACCATATGACTTCTTAAACTCTCTTCCACTCTGCTGTGGAAATCCAAGACTTCAGAACAAGACTGCTTTTCGCAACCCAAGACTTTTCTGGCTTGACTGGATGTCTGATTCAAACTGCATCTTTTCCCTGGAGCTGTTTCCAGAAGATCTTCCTCACACAGCCAATAGCCAACCCCAAGCTCCCCACAGTAATTCTTAAGTACCTTTACCCACCTTTCATCTCAGGTTCCATTGTTCTCACAGCTCTTTGAAACTCAAGTCCTTCCGAATATAAAATCTTTCATGTTTCAATGTTGTCTCTGCTTTTGGGTCAATAAAATGTAATATACCCTCTTCACTTTACTCCTGGAACTGCTGTAAAATGCAAAAATGTTTCATGCCACTTCTGACTTTGTCACGAAGCTACCAATGTCGAAAACATTATTGGAAAATATTTTTCTTTTAAAATAAAGGTTTAGTCTGTGGGTGTGTCTTAATTGGATTAACGCCAGCAAGTCTGGGTGCTTTTATGTGTACTAGTTTTGATATGGAAGAGAGATAGCATGCATTTGCATTTTTTGACCATAGCATTCAAGCAGTAGGGTGAAAACTACCACCTAGCTAGCAGATACCAAGCAATATGTTTATATTACTAATAACATTGGTGCTATGAAAGGGGTTTTAGTGTTAAAAGGTGGAATTCAAAGGGGCTGGTAATACAATGAGAATTTACATTTAATGGGCTGTGCTAGGTATAACTTCAGTGGTTTTGTGTGTGTAGAGCAGAGACAATGTGAGATCAAACGCAGCTGTAAGCCTCCAAACATCTCCACAGGAACCAAAGCGAAAATAACCTAGTGAATTTGTACGGTGAAAATGCTTTGCCTGGTTTCTGGTTAAGTCTATGGGTTG
Source organism: Cetorhinus maximus (assembly GCF_964194155.1). NCBI lineage: Eukaryota > Metazoa > Chordata > Chondrichthyes > Lamniformes > Cetorhinidae > Cetorhinus > Cetorhinus maximus. The sequence goes on from NC_135890.1 coordinate 5,022,426, forward strand.
CTGTTGCCTTAATGGAGATTAGTTTGGGAATTTGTTAAAAGTTCATTTGTAGCCATGTGTATATATATTTTAACCTGTGTAAATTAATAAAATGTTTCATTTAGTTTAATGTAAAACCTCAAGAACCGATGGTCTGATTCCTGAATTTAGAGTCACATCTCAAACATAACACTTAAAATGATAGTGTATGACAGTGGTTTAAAGTTTCCCTCTGGGATTTTTAAATAACTCCACTTTACCAACTACATCGGTCATAACAGACTTCCCTTTGATATTCAAACAAATTCTCAACTTATCTAAAATGCCAATGTTATATCCAACCTACATACTGGTACCTCAAACCCACCATAGTATCTCATTACAAATGCACACCTAACGCCTCTATCCTTTCATGTCTTAACCTCCCAGACTACCTGTCTCTAGTAACCTTACCCCAGCTTAATTAAATCATTTACACACACAGACACACAGCTATTCTTCACAGAATAACACAATATTCCCCAAAAAGATTTTTAAAAAAACATCCATTCTCACACATTCAATAACAAGAATCTTGGACCGTGATCAATAGATTGCCTACATTGAATATTGATGAATGACCATTTGCTTTGATTTAATCGTGGAGGCCGCAATGTTTTCTTCTAGTGTTTCAGGATCATTGGGGGATAGGCTCCACTCCAAGCTTGGGATTTTGATTGACACCTCTTTCTAAAGTGAAGAAAGTGTTGTCAGTCAGAGCACTCTGCTAGATTGCTGCAGCCCTCTGTGATTGACAACTTGGTGGGCATGGGATTTATTTACTGACTTGCTCAGGTAGCCCAAAGGCAGTGTAGGGGCAGTCAGACAGCAAGAGCAGTTAGTGAGTGTGAAAGTAATAACTGAGAACTGGAAAGCTCTGAGGTTTTAACGTTATGGCTATCTGGCCAGGAAAGAAGGCTAGAGTGAGTTTGCAGCAAGTAAGAGTTTCACTTGAAAGCCCAATTTGAGAGATAAAGCAAGTTGTGGATATATTACAGTCACACTATATTAAACAGCATACTGATCATTCATCTACTCTGGGGCTAGCCTGGGGAGTAAGGGTTCTCTGTGAAGATCCTTGGGGTCATGCTGAGATAAGGCAGAAAAAGGTACATTCTGACGGGAAAGGAGCTCTGACTGCAAACCCTGAATCTGCGAGAATGTCTAGCGTAAAAACCCCCACAATGTCGTGGTTACTATTGATTTTTTGGTTCCCAGTGTGCAAATAGTAACTTTTTGCACTAACATTGCAAGCTAACAATGACTTTAAATATGAGCCCATTGACGTTAAAGTGCAAAAGACAAAAGCAAAATACCGCGGATGCTGGAAATCTGAAACAAAAACAAAAATAGCTGGAGAAACTCAGCAGGTCTGACAGCATCTGCGGAGAGGGACACAGTTAACGTTTCAAGTCCGTATGACTCTTCAACAGAACATTAAAGTGCAAGTGGATATGAAATGTGTGATCCAGTGCTCAACAGACTGAGTGCCTGTTGCTCATATTTAGGGTTAAGTTTAATGCCCTCCCCTGTGACGAGTTTGGTGGGGGTATTTAATCAGGGTGGAGGGTGGTCACCTTCCTACCTCCTTCCTGATTAAGTCTGTGACAGGAAAACCAGTGGACAGCCTTCCCACCCGGTCACTAACCAAGGTCCTTAATTGGGGAAATAATGCCCACTTAAGGCCCTCATCAGCCGCCGCCTGTATTCACCCGGAGGCGGGCAGGAGGTGGGGAACCCGAGAAACAAATCCTGTCAGAGTTGCTTGCGGACTCCCGGGGGGTGGGAGCCCCTCATTCAACAGCACTCAGTGCGTGATCTGATCCGGCATCGGGAAGGGGGAGGCCTGCAGAGAGCCACCCCCTCGGCCTTGGTGCCAAATGCCGAACGCCCACATCACAACCCTCCATCCCGTGACCCCCCCACCCAAATCACTTACCTGTGGCCTGGGCCCCTTGGTGACCCTGGGCCTTGGGTGGGTGCATTACCAGAAGCAGCCACCACCTTCTTGGTGTCGCTACTGAGCAATGTAGAGCCGGTGGTCTCTGATTGGCCGGCAGCTCTAGGAGCATTGGGACTTCTTGCTGCTACCCAGTAAGGTGCCCGATTGGCATTTAACATGGTGGGCCTTCCCGAAAAGAGGTGGCGTGGGATCCTTGCTGGCTTTCCAGCTGTCGGGCAAGACCACCCCCCAAAGTTGTGTTTCTAGTTCCAGCGATGACACGTTGCCTATGAGTGTTGCTGTCTCCCAGTCCAGAGGAGAGATTTCTGTGCTGAAGTTCTTCACGATCCAGTTTTTGTAGCTGTTTCAATGGAAGAGCCTGGTAATGTTTACTCTCGTCAGTTGGAGTTTCTGTATTGACCCATTCAAAAAAAAATCCTTCCTCCTCTTCCCAAACATACACACACCACACCTGCACACACACACACACATACATACACCACACACACACACACACACACACACGCCACACACACACACCACACTCACACACACACACACACACACACACGCCACACACACACACACCACACTCACACACACATGCCACACACACACACACACACCGCACTCACACACACACCACACACACACCACACTCTTACACACGCATACACACACACTCACACCACACATACACATCACACTCAGGCACATGCACACACACACACACTACACTCTCACACACACATACACACCACACACACGCACGCGCGCCACACTCACACGAACACCACACTCACATACACACATCGCATGCACACACACACACATGCATACACTACACTCACGCACACACATACCACAAAAACACACACAGATGCACATACATCACACACACATCACACACACGACACACGCACCTCACATGGACACTCATGCACCAAATACTCAATGGATATTTTTCGGGCGGGAGGAAGGTTTGTAGTGAGTTCCCCAGGGTCGGTATTGGGGTCCCTTGCTTTTCCTGATATACACTAATGATCTAGATCTTGGTGTGCAGGGGACAATTTCAAAGTTTGCGGATGCTATGAAGCTTGGGATTGTTGTAAACTGTGAGGAGGCCGGTGTGGAACTTCAAAAGGACACAGACAAGTTGGTGGAGTGGGCAGATAGGTGGAAGATGAAGTTCAATGCGGAGAAGTGTGAGGTAGGAAGAACATGGACAGACAATATAAAATAAGGGTGAAATTTTGAAGGGGGTGCAGGAGCAGAAAGACCTGGGTGTATATGTGCATAGATCATTGAAAGCGGCATGACAGGTGGAGAGAGCAGTTAATAAAGCATATAGTATCCTGGGCTTTATTAATAGGGGCATAGAGTACAAGAGCAAGGAGGTTATGCTGAGCTTGTATAAGACACTTGTTGGACCTCAGCTGGAATATTGTGTACAGTTCTGGGCGCCACATTTCAGGATGGATGTGAACATGTTGGAGAGAGTGCAGAAGAGGTTCATAAGAATGGCTCTAGTGATGAGAAACTTCAGTTGTGAAGATAGATTGGAGAGGTTGGGATTGTTCTCCTTGGAGAGAAGAAGGCTAAGAGGAGATTTGATAGAGCTGTTCAAAATCATGAGGGGGCTGGACAGAGTAGATAGGGAGAAGCTGTTCTCACTTGTGAAAGGATCAAGAACGAGAGGGCACAGATTTAAAGTGATTTGCAAAAGAAGCAAACGTGATGTGAGAAAACGCTTTTTCACACAGCGAGTGGTTTGGGTCTGGAATGCACTGCCTGGAAGTGTGGTGGAGGCAGGTTCAATCGAGGCATTCGAGAGGGCATTAGATGATTATTTGAATAGAAACAATGTGCAGGGGTACGGGGAAAAGGCAGGGCAATGGCAGTAGGTCATAACGATCATTTGGAGAGCCGGTGCAGACATGATGGGCGGAATGGCCTCCTTCTGTGCCATTAAAATTCTGTGAGGTATTTTACTTTCAATACGGAAGCATTTCAATCGAAACCCATAGCAAGAAAAAGCCTAAATTTACAATTGGGGTACTTTGGGCATAATCCTACAAACTTGTAAGAAGTTTATGGTTGCGATGAAATATACAGTTTGGTAGATTTTAAGCGTCTTGAAGTGAAGCTATGTTCTGTTGTGTGAATGTAGCTTGAGTAAAGCTATAATTCAACATTTTAATTATAATGCTTCTCATTATAGCACCACTGTAATTACAGCACCACTGTTCCTTCAATCCTGTACTTCCTTTGCTCATCAAGAGAAGGCAAAATTGTGATCAGTGCGTGTGCTGTCAGAGTAACTGAAATTGTGATCAGTGCGTGTGCTGTCAGAGTAACCGAAATTGTGATCAGTGCGTGTGCTGTCAGAGTAACCGAAATTGTGATCAGTGCGTGTGCTGTCAGAGTAACCGAGCCGGCACAATCAGAAGGATTTGGCTTAAAACCTAAGAATTGTCCCAGGTTCCTACTTATAGCAACATTGAAAATATCCTTGTGAAGGTTTCCTTTGTTGTGTATTCTCTGTAAAATTAGGCACATTCTAACATGCTACAGCCAGTTGACCTCCACAGTGTCAGCCTTATCTGGCACAATAAGAACTCAAGTTAAGAGAAACCGTTCTCTGAAATCAGCCAGTGTATACGTGATACAACGGTCGTTTCAAGTCTTGGGTTTAGGCGACTTAACCAGCACTTATGACATCAACTTAATTAAATGCCTAATTAATACAGGGAATTTATTATTCTAAACCTTCACAAAAATAATCCAAATGATTTAAACTGCGAATGCAAAAAGTTTGGTCGCTTCAAGCATTTTGGTAAACAATTAAACAACAAACTGGAAAAGGAAGCTCCATGAACATCCCCACCCCAATTCCTCATTGATGATAGAGCACAGCACGTGAATGCAAAAGACAAATCTGAAGTGATTGCATCCATGTTTGGCCAGAAGTGCCAAGTGGATGATCCATCTCGACCTCTTCTTGAGGTCCCCAACATCACAGAAGCCAGTCTTCAGCCAATTCAATTCATACCACATGAAAGCAAGAAACAGCAGAGCCCGTTGGATACAGTAAAGGCTGTGGAACCTGACAACATCCTGGCAAGAGTACTGAAAACCTGTGCTCCAGAACTTGCCATGCTCCTATCCAATTTGCTTCAGTGCAGCTATAACACTGGCATCTACCCCACAATGGGAAACTGCCCAGATACGTCTTGTCCACAAAAAGCAGGACAAACCCAGCCCAACCAATAACTGTCCCATCAGTCTACTCTCAATCATCGACAGTGCTATCAAGTGGCATTTACACACCAGGAATCTGTATGAGATGCTCAATTCAAGTTCCACCAGGCACTTGGCTCCTGAGCTCATCACAGCTGATCCAAACACGGACAAAATAGCTGAACTCTAGAGTGACTGCCCTTGACATCGAGGCTTCAACTGGCTGAAGGTCATATCGAGGAGCCCTAGAAAAATTGAAGTCAATGGGAATCCGGGCAAACACTTTCCATTGGTTGGAGTCATACCTAGCACAAAGGAAGATGGTTGTGGTTGTTGGAGGTCAATCATCTCAGTTCCAGGACATCACGGAAGGAGTTCCTCAGGGTAGTGTCCTCGGCCCAACCGTCTTCAGCTGCTTCATCAATGACCTTCGTCAGAAGTGGGAATGTTCGCTGATGATTGCATAATGTTCAGCACCATTTGCGACGCCTCAGATATTGAAGCAGTCCATGTCCAAATACAGCAAGACCTGGACAATATCCAGGCTTGGGCTGATCAGTGACAGATTCACAGAATCACAGAATTATTTCAGCAGAGAAGGAGGCCATTCGGCCCATCGTGTGTGCTGTCCTCTGTAGCAGCAATTTATTTCATGTTACTCCCCACCACCCCCCCCGCATTATCTGTAGCTCTGCACATTCTTACTTTTCAGATAAGTTACCATGCTAAGACAGGCAGGCCAGCTAACAATTGTCTCTGGAAGCTGAGTGACCTCAGTAATGCTTTGTGCGAAGTTTTGACCCTACTTTGGGGGAAATGTTGCTTGAACATTAAAGCAACTAGGCAATGTCAGTGATACATGTAGTGTAGTTATTTCTTAGATATGTCTAAAGAATGACAGGTTGAGAAATAGGAACTTCACTGATTTCTGAGCTGAGGTTGGGAACTACAAGTCCCAACATGCCCCGGGAGTTTCTGCACGTGTGTGAATTGGGAGCGGGCTGTACATGCACAGTTCAGTCTTGTGAGATCTTCAGACTGGGGACAAATGCCCAGGGCACCTGCACAAGAAAAGAAAAAGTAACATTGGTGCCACACAAGTGCCAGGCAATGACCATCTCCAACAAGAGGGAATTTAACCATCACCCCTTGACGTTCAATGGCATTTGAATTCCCCACTATCAACATCCTGGGGGTTATGATTGACCAGAAACTGAACTGGACCAGCCATATAAATACTGTGGCTACAACAGAAGGTCAGAGGCTGGGAACCCTGTGGTGAGTAACCCACCTCCTGACTCCCCAAAGCCTGTCCACAAACGGTGTAACTAGGCACAAAATACTGCTCAGTAAGAAGTTCTAGGTTAATGAAATACTTTGTGCACCTCCAAAAGGGGAAGCTGGTGAAAATTCATGATGAAGCTTTGGTTTCTAGGTGTATTATTTATTTAGTTTTATTTATTTTCTCTCCAATCTTCTGTCTCTCAACACTCCTGAAAACATCGACCACTTCACTGAGGTAGAGTTCAGTGGGGGTAGTTACCCCCCCATCTTTTACCACATCAAAATGGCCCGTAAATTTTCTGTGCACCTGAGGAGGAGGAGAGCAAGGCTGAGCATGTTCCTGTTTGTCTTCACTTGATGTTCGCAGACATTCACCATCCAGGGATATTGGTCAGGAGCAGGACACCTCCTGATTTCTTCTTCGCCAACACACTGTGTTCAATTGGTGGATACTAATTAAATCAATAGAGAACAGGAAATGGGGACCAGAATCTTCCTGTTTAGTGTGACTGAGAGTTAGTGAGTGTTGTTCTGAGTCCTGGCAGAAAGCATGTCGAAGGCCTTTTCTTAAATCTGAGTACATGAGCTGTTGAAATTTATAATGATTAGGGTCTTTTATTAGTAATTGAATCGGGAAGGGCTACAGTTTTGGGACCATGCAGAGGTCCGGGACTCAAATAAAACTCCAGAGTTTTCTCATAAATCAGGGAAGTTTCAGACCACTTCCTTTCAACATTGCAAACTACAAATTATACAATTTGATTCTTGGTTCTGTCTTTTTAATCAGGAAGTGAACGCAGAAAAATGATGAAGCAATAGTTTACAAAATTCTGGAGCTGCAAATTGTTGTAATATATTAGCCCTTTGTACTTATTCTTCTCCGCTATAAGCAAATAACAAATGTTATGGGATGTTGCAAATAAGCAAGGGATTAAATGATATTCAAGATAGTCGGCTGGATTTTTGCGGCCAACGTGGGTAAAAGTGGCACAAAATGCACAATGTTTGCTCCTGGGCTGGGGGTTGGTGGCGTGGGATAGAGTCGGGCGCCCACCTACCCCAGAAGCAGAACATAGGTGCTCACATAGGCTGGCGAGTTCCAAGAGTGGGCTGGTTAAAGTGCGGGATGGTTAAAATAGTTTGGCTATCTAGCCTTCACCCCTCACCTCCTACCTCTCTCCTCACTCACACCCCATGGCCCTTCATAGCCCTCATGCAAACTCATGCACCTGACCCATCCCCCCATGCCACCTCATTGCCCCAATGGCAACTCCATAGCCACTCACCAGATATCCACCACCGGCAGACCTCAGGAGCCGTCTGCAAATGACAAACAAACTGCTAACAATTTAATACAGCTCTCAATTATACACACTTGAGAGTGAAAATCTCCCCTTCATGAGATACATTCAAAGCTTTTAAAACTCCTCAAGATAATCTCTTATAAAAACAAACTATTAAGACCCCACATCAAAAACAGCTAATCCTTTAATAACCTCTTTAAACTGTCAATCAAATAGTGAACTCAGGACCCCTTACTCAGATAATTTACGCTTTTGAAGCTCAGCCAGCCATCCATAAAGACATAATACTAGGCTTTGGGGAGATATGAATAAACAGTTCAATTAAAATTGCATGAACAGGTGATAATGTCTTTTTCTAACCTACACCAGATGGCCTGTCAATCAAAGCATTCCAGCAGAGTATTATTTTTAACTGTCACTGACAGCTGCAGCCTGTGTTTTTTTAATGGTTAAAGAATGGGGCTTTTAAAAAACATAAGATCATGATACTTAAACAGACCTTATCTACCCTTCAAGAGAAATTACATCTATTCCATCAAATCGTGACTCCCACACTGTGGGTTAAGGCGCTTTCAACAACCAGAGTGAGGTCTGTTTGAACTCAGCCCCAATGAGTTAAAACAGCCCCAGTGAGTTCATGTTTCTCGGGTGTGTGATTCACAGCTCACCCCTCCCCTAACCGGCAAAAACTGGATCTGTCGGAAATGAGGGCGGGACTTCCTCAGCTGGGTCTCACTCACCATTTTTAACAGTCCACGGGGTCTTCATGATTCTGCACAAATCCAGTCCCGTGAGACCAAATCTCACGCAGCTTATGAACAGTTACCCTCTTCAATTGCATTGGATCCTTGAAGTGCACATGTGCATTTTAAAAAATGAAGTTACGTATCTACAAGACATTGATTGCGCAGACTAATGGGGGAGAACCTGAGAGGAAGAAGAAAGGCTTGCATTTATATAGTGCCTTTCGTGTCCACAGAATGTTCAACAGCACTTTACAACCACTGAAGTACTTTTGAAGTGCAGTCACTATTGTAATAAGGGAAACGTGGCAGCCAATTTGTACACAGCAAGCTCCCACAAACAACAATGTGATAATGACTACTGTTTTTGTGATGTTGCTTGGGGGATGAATATTGGCCAGGACAGCAGAAAGAACTCCTATGCTCTTTGTCAAAATAGCGTCACAGGATGTTTTGCACCCACTTACAGGGACTTGCTTTAACGTCACTCCTGAGATACTGCACCTCCAACAGTACCACACCCCTTCAGTCTTAGCACTAAAGTATCAGCCTAGATTTTTCCTTGACTGAGGTTTGAACCCACAACATTCTAACTTCAAAGATGAGCATACTACCCACTGAGCCACAACTAACCGCTGTCTCTGACTGAAGTAACTCCTCAATTACTTTGGTACTTTTGCAATGCAAAACAGTGCAGTAATCGAGGTAGCAGACCATTGCCCCTCTGACAACACTGCTATTTTCAAGGTGCTTGGTGTCTGATGTGGAGGCAGGTGTGATTCTAGCTCTTGCAGTCCATCTGTCGAGGGCCATTGAAGTGGTTTCTCACTCACATCAGGCCTCTGTCAAAGAAGAAGGTAACAGTTCTGTCAGAAAGATAGAAGCAGCAAGTTAGTAATAGCTTCACTCACATAACAGTGCATGTGCACAGCTGTGTAAATCCTGACCTACAGAAACGCCCTACAATAGGAGTGATTTCTGCAGTGCAACCAGAATTGGCCATTGAGGGTAGGGAACCCGAAATGTGATCCTGCAGAATCAAATTAACTGTCACTGCCTTTTGGAATCCTTACTGAGGAGGTGTTTCGGCTTGTAAAAAATATTAAAGGATAACAATGTACAGCAATGCTAATAGGAGTGTACTTCACGTTTTATATTATGACTGATTCACAAGAATGATTCCATGGATAAAGAACTGTAGCGATGAGGATAGATTGGAGAGGTTGGGATTGTTTTCCTTGGAGAAAAGAAGGCTGAGAGGAGACTTGATAGAGGTTCTCAAGATCCTGAGGGGTATGGACAGGGTAAGTAGTGAGACACTGTTCCCACTCAAGAAAACATCAAGAACTAGAGGGCACAGATTCAAAATAATTGGCAAAAGGAATAAAAATGATGTGAGGAAGAATTATTTCACCCAGAGGGTGGTTAGAGTCTGGAACAAACTTCCTGAGAGGGTGGTGGAGGCAGGTTTGATCGAGGTGTTCAAAAGGGAATTGGATTGCTACCTGAAAAGAGAGAATGTGCAAGGTTACGGGGGTAAGGCAGGGGAGTGGGACGAGGCAGAATGCTGTCTCAGAGAGCCAGTGCAGACTCGATGGGCCGAATGGCCTCCTCCTGCACTGTTAACGGTTCTGTGATCCCAAATTAAATTCTGTGATCTATTCAAGCGTTGCATATATTCTATTACTGTAGGTTACTGGTTTTTCTAACACAAGCCTTAAGGGCTGCCACAAAATTGTAGATGTGAGATGACTGCCTTGCTATTCGACTTTGATAACTGACACTTTGGTTTTGACTTGCTATAAAAATCTCTAATGAGCCAGGCAGTCAGCAGCCACCTGCAGAGGTAAATTTATTAATGAACTGAATATTCAGCCTGACCAAGTGACTTGAATATTTTGCTGTTAATAGATCACCTCCTTGCAACGACCCCAGCCTGAGTCTTCCCTTCGTTTAAAGAGGGCTTTCCTTAATCAATCGCCTCTTTTAAGAAGGAATGTCGAAAAAAATTAGAATTAGCACAGCATGACGTTTTTCTCTCCATATCAGCTTTTTAAAATAATTTGTTAGATACTGAAGGTTGATAAGATGAGGGTAGGGGGTAAGGTACTGAGTTGGAAGAATCTCTGAAGGCTGACAATGAGCCAGCCGACTTAACATTAGTGGAGATGGTAATTAGCCTAATGTATTTCAGTTGCCTTATCATTTCTGCTGTGTGTTATAATATAGTTCCCCTTGCCTGGCTCAGAAGATCATTGGCATTTTACCCTTAGAATGAGCATAACAAAATATCTCAGCGCTGTCAGGCAAAAGCTGCATTTAAAGAAAACTCCCCAAACTTGATTCCTTAGTGCTTGGCTCTCTCAGCCGATCTAAGACTACACATACTGCGAAACAGCATGTGAGCAAGCAAATCGTTGTTATTGAACCACATGCTGTCGTTGTATTGTGAGGTGCTGGTATGAAGTACCACAAAATATCATGCGGCTGCAGTTAGAACATTGAAACATGAACGTAGCAACAGGGCAAAGCCATTCAGTCCCTCGAGTCTGTTCCCCTGTTCAGATCTTGGCTGATCTGCGACCTTACTCCATATGTCCACCTTTGCCCCAAATCGCTTAACAATTGTTTGGTTAACAATGATCCATCATCTCAGGTTTTTAATTTACAATTGATCCAACGTCAGTTGTCGTTTGTGGAAGAAAGCCCCAACCTTCTCCATCCTTTCTGTGGAGATGTGTTTCCTAATTTCCTGACCGGTCTGGCTCTAATTTTTTGACGACGCCCCCTAGTCTTAGTCTCCCCAACCAATGGAAATGGTTTCTCCCACTCTACCCAATGTGCTCTTCATAATATCTTGAAAACTTTGATCCAATGACCCCTTAACCTTCCGATTTCCAGGGAATACGACCATAGCATGAGATCTCTCCTTTTAATTTAACCTGGGAGGTGTGGGGTTATCATTCTGGTAAATCCACACTGCACTCCCTCCATGGCCAATGTATCCTTCCTAAGGTGTTTACTGTAGAACCAAACACTGTACTCCAGGTGTGGTCTAACCCGGACTTTGTACACTTCTGTGTTGACATGAAGCAATTACGGGTGCAAATAGCTGAAAAATTGCTAAAACCAGTTGACGTGAGACCTCCTCCTCGAGATAAACTCACAATCGATTTGCTCAGGCCAGCTGCGGTCTCACTCTAACTGAAGAGGGAACCCTACATCAGCAAAACCCTTTAAAAACTAAACTGCTGCAAAGGCTGTAACCAAATTTAATACTCTTTTCCCCCCGCTCCCACTCCCAATTTTAGCATTTTTACATAGTTGTGTCTAAATGCTGATACCCTGGGCATTGAGACTAGCAGGAATTGCCAAACCCATTCACTGAAACAGCAGTGTTGAAGTTTCAAATGATAAGACTGCAGAAATAAAATTAATGTTTGAAGACTAGAAATTACTTTTGAAATTAACAATGGACAAATACTTAATACCTAGAATTTTCCCCCCGTTTTGGGGGGGGTTGTGTGGGGCCCGACAAGGGGGCGCGGACCTGAGCGGCGCCCCCGATCGGGTCCGTGCCACCATTTTACGTGGGCGGGCCATCCAGCGTGACACGCGCCCGGAAGCGTCGGGAGTGCGCGCTTTCGCACATGAACGAGCGCAGAAATCTCCCTGAGGCAAAGTGTTGTAAACATTTTTATGACATTGTTCCCTCATGCGAAACTGGGACATGGGTGTTAATTTTAATAAAAACTTTTCTGAAAATTTTAAATCATGCATGAAACTTCACCCCGCCCGTGGATGAGGTTCCAGGAAAAATGCGAAGGCCGCCTGGGCTCTTCGCCTGCCCCACCGCCGACCTTATGGTTGGACGGGCAGCTTTCTCAATAGGCTTAATTAGTTCATTAATGGCCTTAACAGGCCTCTGACAGTTCGGCGGGCGTGCAGCCGACTCAGCCACGCGCCCGCTGAACTGAAAATCTAAATGACGCGCGGTGACACCGGGACACACGCCCGACATTACCCTGCGCCGTTTTACCCCTCGGCGAGCAGGTCCCGCCCCCCCCCCCGCTCGCCGAGCCGAAGATTCAGCCCCAAGTGTTTATGTCACATTCCACCATCTGCGACTCCTTTTTTGGAATTTGTGTGCATCTGGTTTGAGATCTTCCTAACCTTTGTCTGGACTCCGAATTGTTTGACAGTTCCAGAATGTGTTTCTTTTTCAAATGATTTATTTTCAGGATGTGGGCCACTCACTGAGACCACATTTAATTGCCCGTCCCTAGCTGGCAATCTGTTGTTTGTACAGCTGAGCAGCTTGCTAGGTCCCTTCACAGAACTGCGTGGACTGGAGTCAAGTTCAGGCAAGACCTAGTCATGATGGGTTTGTTCCTCCAAACCCAGTTTGGTTGAATGGTAATTGTTTCCTAGGTTCAGCCCATAAGTTACAAGAATTATCGAGTTCAGTTTTGCAAAGCGCTGTTTGGCACCAGTTGTGACTCAGTTGGTCGCACTCTTGCCTCTGAGTTAGAAGGTTGTGGGTTCAAGACCCACTACAGGGGTTTGAGAGCCAAATCTAGGCTGACATTCCTGTATCATACTGAGGGAGTGCTGCACTGTCGGAGGGTCAGTACTGAGGGAGTGCTGCCCTGTTGGAGGGTCAGTACTGAGGGAGTGCTGCCCTGTTGGAGGGTCAGTACTGAGGGAGTGCTGCAATGTCGAGGGTCAGTACTAAGGGAGTGATGCACTGTTGGAAAGTCAGCACTGAAGGAACACTGCACCGTCAGAGGGTCAGCACAAAGGGAGTGCTGCATTGTTGGAGGGTCAGTACTGAGTGAGTGCTGCACTGTCAGAGGGTCAGCACTGAGGGAGTGCTGCACTGTCGGAGGGTCAGCACTGAGGGAGTGCTGCATTGTTGGAGGGTCAGTACTGAGGGTGTGGTGTACTGTCGGAGGGTCAGCACTGAGGGAGTGCTGCATTGTCGGAGGGTCAGTACTGAGGGAGTGCTGCACTGTCGGAGGGTCAATACTGAGGGAGTGCTGCACTGTTGGAGTTGCTGTCTTTCAGATAAAATGCGAAACTGATGACTTGTCTGCCCTCTTGGGTGGATGTAAAAGATCCCATGACACTATTTCCAAGAAGAACAGGGAGGTTATACCAGTGCCCTGGCAAATATTTACCCCTGAATCAGCATCACTGACTGATTATCTGTATGTTATCATTTTGCTGTTTGTGAGAGTTTGCTACGTGCTAATTAGTCGCCTCATTTCCTACATTACAGTTGGAACTAATCTGCAAAAATATTTGTTTGGTAGTTTTCTTTATATATAATTTCATAGGATGTGGGCTTTGCTGGCTGGGCCAGCATTTATTGCCCTTCCCTAGTTGCCCTTGAGAAGGTGGGGGTGAGCTGTCTTCTTGAACCGCTGCAGTCCATGTGGTGTAGGTACACCCACAGTGCTGTTAGGGAGGAAGTTCCAGGATTTTGACCCAGTGACAATATATATATTTCCAAGTCAGGATGGTGAGTAACTTGGAGGGGAGCTTGCAGGTGGTGGTGTTCCCATCTATCTGCTGCCCTTGTCCTTCATGGTGGCAGAGGTCACAGGTTTGGAAGGTGCTGTTGAAGGAGTCTTGGTGAGTTGCTGCAGTGTACCACTCCAGTGCGTCAGTGGTGGAGGGAGTGAATATTGAATGTGGTGGATGGGGTGCCAATTAAGCAGGGTGCTTTCTCCTAGACGGTGTTGAGCATCTTGAGTGATGTTGGAGCTGCACTCATCCAGGCAAATGAAGAATTCCATCGCACTCCTGACTTGCACCTTGTAGATGGGGACTCAAGAGGTGAGTTGCGCTCCGCAGAATTCCCAGCCTCTGACCTGCTCTTGTAGCCATAGTATTTATATGGCTAGTCCAGTTCAGTTTCTGGTCAGTGGTAACCCCCAGGATGTTGATAGTGGGGGATTCAGCGATGGTAACGCTATGAATGTCACGGGGAGATGGTTAGGCTCTCTCTTGTTTGAGATGATCATTGCCTGGCACTTGTGTGGCGCGAATGTTACTTGCGACTTGTCAGCCCAAGCCTGGATATTGTCCAGGCCTTTCTGCATTTGGACATGAGCTGCTTCAGTATCTGAGGAGTCGTGAATGGTGCTGAACATTGTGCAATCATCAACGGACATTCCCACTTCTGACTTTATGATAGAAGGAAGGTCATTGATGAAGCAGCTGAAGATGGTTGGGCTGAGGATACTACCCTGAGGAACTCCTGCAGTGATGTCCTGGAGCTGAGATGACTGACCTTCAACAACCACAACCATCTTCCTGTATGCTGGATATGACTCCAACCAGTGGAGAGTTTTCCCCCTGATTCCCATTGACTCTAGTTTTGCCAGGGCTCCTTGATGTCACACTTGGTCAAATTCTGTGTTGGTATCAAGAGCAGTCACTCTCACCTCACCTCGGGAGTTCAGCTCTTTTGTCCATGTTTGGACCAAGACTGTAATGAGGTCAGGAGCTGAGTGGCCCTGGCGGAACCCAAACTGGGCATCAGTGAGCAGGTTATTGCTGAGCAAGTGCCACTTGATAGCACTGTTGATGACACTTTCCATCAATTTACTGATAATCGAGAGTAGACTGATGGGGCGGTAATTGGCCGGGTTGGATTTGTCCTGCTTTTTGTGTACAGGACGTACCTGGGCAAGTTACCACATAGCCGGGTAGATGCCAGTGTTGTAGCTGTACTGGAACAGCTTGGCTAGGTGTGCAGCAAGTTCTGGAGCACAAGTCTTCAGCACTATTGCCGGAATATTGTCAGGGCCCATAGCCTTTGCAGTATCCAGTGCCTTCCCATTCCTTGATATCACGTGAAGTGAATCGAATTGGCTGAAGACTGGCATCTGTGAGGCTGGGGACCTCCAGAGGAGGCCGAGATGGATCATCCACTTGGCACTTCTGGCTGAAGAATGTTGCAAAGCCTTGCCTTTTGCACTGATGTGCTAGGCTCCCCCATCATTGAGGATGGGGATATTTGTGGAGCCTCATCCTCCAGTGAGTTGTTTAATTGTCCACCACCATTCACGACTGGATGTGGCAGGACTGCAGAGCTTAGACCTGATCCGTTGGACGTGGGATCGCTTAGCCCTGTCTATCACTTGCTGCTTATGCTGTTTGGCAAGCAAGTAGTCCTGTGTTGTAGTTTCACCAGGTTGACACCTCATTTTTAGGTATGCCTGGTGCTGCTCCTGGCATGCCCTCCTGCACTCTTCACTGAACCAGGGTTGATACCCTGGCTTGTTGGTAATGGTAGAGTGGGGGATATGCCGGGCCGTGAGGTTACAGATTGTGGTTCTATACAATTCTGCTGCTGCTGATGGCCCACAGCACCACATGGTTGCCCAGTCTTGAATTACTAGATTTGCAGTAGTGCCACGCAACATGATGGGGGGTAACCTCAAGGTGAAGACAGTATTTTGTTTCCACAAGGACTGTGCAGTGGTCACTCCTACCAATAGCTGTGAAGCGATTTGGGATATTCTGAGGTTGTGCAAGGTGCTATATAAATGCAAGCCTTTTTTTCCTTCCTGTGGTATAATTTGAATTTGGCGTTTGGGTTGTTAGTCCCATGCCAGAACTTTTAGGATATTTTAGCATCACGTTAACCTACAGTTAAAACTTTTTGTGTCGGTGATTGATTAAGCCATTGATAAAATTGATTTTGCTGATGGAGAGTGTGCGATGATGTTTCATAGAACACCTCTGGTTGAAAACATTCCTCTTAAGTCAAGAAGAATGCCTGGAAATCCTGAAAATGGAGCAGTTCTCCCAGCGATCGGGGACCAAGATGGTCTTTATTAATGTGGGGGACATCAGAGGCACAAAAGTAACTTACAAATTGATGGACAAAAAGGAGCAGGATTTTGAAAGTGGTGGGAACTTGATAATTTAATGATTTTAACACAAAGAACACACAGCTGAAAAGTAGAGACAGTCTTCTGTTCTGTGTCTGCGTGTCTGTGTGTGTGGGAGCAAAAGACAGCACGGAGATTATTAGCAGAAAATGTTGGAAAGGTTGTTGACCAGGCAGTATCTGTGAAACTGGATGAACCTATTGGATCAATGACCAATCATCAGAAGTAGCGACGAAGGATCTTTAACCTGAAACATTGGGCAGAATCTCGTTGAGGTGCGAGGGTCTCGCCTGCTGCCTGAAGGGCCAACAAGAGACCCTCGCTGTCCCTTTTCGGGAAGGGCCACCGAATCATAGGCCAAGGAGGCCAGCGGCAGGCCGTTCCCTGGAACCAAAACCACAGGGGTGGAAGCCTCGCCCACCGAGAGCTGCCAGCCAATCAGATGCTGACAGCTCTTGTGCTCAGCAGCGCCACAGGAGGGGAGACAGTGGCTGTTCAGGAAAAGCATCTACCAGAGTCCCCAGGATCATGGAGCGCCCCAGGCCACAGGCAAGTCATGTGGGGCGGGAGGGTTTCACAGGGTGTGGGAGAGGGATGTATGGAGGTCACAGCAAGGGGCAGGGGGTGGCTTTCAACGGGACCTCTTTCCTGATGTCCAGTCCCTCGGTCAGGTACGGAGTGGCTTTATTGGAGTGACCATTCCACCCCGCCCCCCCACCCCCCCCAACCCCCCCAACTACCAGAGGTGATGAACTGGCCTCACAGCTTTACCTGTTGTGCTTTTTCTTCGAAACAACTCCCGATCCTCTATTCATTTGAATTTGCGAAATTATCAAAATAATAATGTGTTTGCCATCTACAATTTAGAATGAAATGAACTTGCTGTATGTCAACAAGACTGCCCTAAAGCGGCCATTATTTAACCACTGAAGGGCCTGAGTAGGCAATGGGGCAGGAAGCTTGATCATGGGGTTTCCCACCCAGAGCTAAATCCTGGTGGAGATAGAAGGCGATGGTGAACCCACCTAGTTACATGCCCTTCCCACCACCAAGATCACCACCAGAGAGAGAGAGAGAGGAAGATTCAGCCCATTAACTCTGATTCTCTCTCCACAGGCGCTGCCTGTCCTGCTGAGTATTTCCAGCATTTTCTGTTTTTATTTCAGATTTCCAGCAGCTGCAGTATTTTCCCTTTGTGCTGGAAAAATTGTTGTTTATTCTTGGAAAATGCCCCCACCCTGCCAAAACCTGGGTAACCTTGACTCAGCATGACAAGAATTGTTTTTCTTGCTGGTCCTTGGCTCCATTATCAAAAGTGGTAACCTATTAAGTGTAGCATACCATGAGAAATGATGTCTGTATACTGACCTATCGACATCCTGGGGGTTACCATTGACCAGAAACTGAACTGGACCAGCCATATAAATACTGTGGCTACAAGAGCAGGTCAGAGGCTGGGAATCCTGCGGCGAGTAACTCACTTCCTGACTCCCCAAAGCCTGTCCACCATCTACAAGGCACAATTCAGGAGTGTGATGGAATACTCTCCACTTGCCTGGATGAGTGCAGCTCCAACAACACTCAAGAAGCTTGACACCATCCTGGACAAAGCAGCCCACTTGATTGGCGCCCCATCCACAAACAGTCGCTCCCTCCACCACTGATGCACAGTAGCCGCAGTGTGTACCCTCTACAAGATGCACTGTGGGAACTCACCAAGGCTCCTTAGACAGCACCTTCCAAACCCACAACCACTACCATCTAGCAGGACAAGGGCAGCAGATAGATGGGAACACCACCACCTGGAAGTTCCGCTCCAAGCCGCTCACCATCCTGACTTGGAAATATATCGCCGTTCCTTCACTGTTGCTGGGTCAAAATCCTGGAACTCCCTCCCTAACAGCACTGTGGGTGTATCTACATGGACTGCAGCGGTTCAAGAAGGCGGCTCACCACCACCTTCTCAAGGGAAATTAGGGATGGGAAATAAATGCTGGCCTAGCCAGCGATGCCCACATCCTGTAAACGAATAAAAAAAGTCTTGGCTGATATTGGAGGATGCATTATCCTGGATAAGTTGTTGTTGAGATATTTGACTGAGTATATTCCCATCACACCCAGCATGATATAGTCAAGTGAAACTATTGAAGGTCGTTTTGATAAACTGCCTCTTTTAAAATCAGTTGAATAGAATGAAACTTGCTTCTTTGTCCAAATTTGCATCGAGCTTTAATATTGCAAAAGTTGCCATTCAAGGATTAATATGAAAGCAAATCAGGTCCCGGTTCACTTTGATACTAGACAAAGAAACTGAAATCTGAGCGGCTTCTCCTTACAAAGCCAGTGATTTGCCTTTTTTCTTGTCAGAGGCAACACCTGTGCCGTTAGAAGCATAACAAATAACTCGCAAAGCTCAGAGGAACAGCGCCCAGTTAGTGCGTATTGTAAGACAAAACTCACTCTCTATTATCAAAGTACAATATCATAAACATTGCTATTTTCAGAAAATAAAAAGAAACCTTTTGGTTACATAAGCCTTTGGATTTTTTTGGAAGAGTGTATAATGGTTTTTATTGAGGAATGCAATTGTTCAGCTGCAGTGTGTAAAGTCACTGACATGGAGCATAGCACAGATACTGAAATAACTCCCAATTATGCAAAGCAATTTGATGCTCGGCTATTAGCAGTGGTACTCTCCCTTTTATGTGATTATATATTCTCATACTTTGTTGGGAAAAATGTTTTTCCATGCTTAACTTTATTATTATTTCGTGGTCAGATTGGACTAGCTTGCGTGCAGGCGTCAAGCTAAACTCTGGGGCTTCAGCACATACTTGAAGCTGATACTCCAGTGCTGTACTGAAGGAGTGCTGCTTTGTCAGAGGTGCCCTCCTTTGGATGTGATGTGCTGCCTGCCCGTTCCAGTGGTTGCGAATGCGGTTAAAGAGCCCATTTTCCTCGGTGCTCCGACCAGCCTTCACCTCTTACTGATTCGTCTTGAATAAAATAAGTCTTAACTTAGGAGAAACTGGGCACATCCTAAAAGGCTCCTTGAAGGGAAATGTTTTTGAAAACTCTGTTTTACCGGCTCTCTTTTAGATGTAGCATTTTTGATAACAAGCGCAATATAAGCATTCCTGTAGTTTGTGACTCAGAAACCATTATCTCAGCCTAAAACTATTCTCTCTCTCAAATTCGGACACAACCAATCATGCAAGAAAGTAAAGACTGGATTACTGGTTCAAACATCCTTTTGTCCCATCCTCGAATTGAACAGATTGGTTCCAATAGCTTTCCACCTTGCCTTCCAAATTATCTAATTGTTTATGACAATCTCCAATCTTTGTGGCATAAATTCTGATGTTTCTTGTGAGATGCTGCTAGGTCGATTCATTTAAACAGAGACTCTTAACATCAACTGGTTGGTGATAGGCTTGCTTCTAGGCCTCTCTCAGTGTTGTCCTTAGTGCTTAAGGATCTTATCAGGCAGAACTTTATTTAGAGAGATTTGAACAGATGGAATAGTTCAGAAGGAAGAGGCTGTTACTAAATTTGTTAATGAGTGTTTAATTGTTCTTGAGCGACAATACTGGGTCATTAAGTATATTCAAGGCTGAGATAGACAGATTTTTAATCAGCAAGAGAAGTAAGGGTTATGGGGAAAAGGCAGGAAAGTGGAGTTGAGGATTATCAGATCAGCCATGATCTCATTGAATGGCAGTGCAGACTCAATGGGCCAAATGGCCTACTTCTGCTCCTACGTATTACAATCTTATGGATACAGAAGTAATAGTAAATGATGAACTGTGCAACAAAAATGCTGCATGCGCTACCAGAAATTTGGCATTTTTCAGAATTCGACAGCTTTTTGAAATAATGCAATAATGAGTTGAATCTGATTGGAGCTAGCCAAGGCTGAGATGAAACAGATAAAATTTTCTGGGATGTAAACAACTAGGGATTTGGTGAGACTGCACCTAAACACTGTGCTCAGTTTACCATTTCGAAGGAAGGATATACTTGGAGGGGGTACAATGACCGTTTACTAGATTGGTTCCTGGGACAAGAGGGTTATTCTATGATGAGCGGCTGAATAAATTAGGTCTATACTCTTTGGAGTTTGGAAGAATGAGAGGTGATCTCATTGGAAAGTGCAAAATTCTAAGAGGACTCAACAAACTAGACACTGGATGGAGAATCTAGAACATGGGGGCACAATCTCCAGGATAAGAGGTTAATTGTTTAGCAAGTTATTCACTAAGAGGGTTGTGCATGAAATTTTGGAGTTCTCCACTCCAGAGGGTTGTGATGCTTCATCGTTGAATATATTGAAGGCAGAGATGGAGAGATTTTTGATCTCAGTGATTCAAGGAATATGATGATTGGTCAGGAAATTGGAGTTGAGGCAGAAGATCAGGCATGCTTCTATTGAATGGTGGAACAGGCTCGAAGGGCCGAATGGCCTACTCCTGCTCCTATTTCTTATGTTCCTATCAGGCAGAACTTAATTTAGAGAGATTTGAACGGATGTAATAGTTCAGAAGGAAGAGGCTGTTACTAAATTTGTTAATAAGTTTTTAATTGTTCTTGAGTGATAATACTGATCTCCAGGGCAGAGCAGAAGTAACTTAGTTCTTCTTTGATCAAGCTATTGGTCCATCTTCAGCAAGAGAGAATCTAACCACCTCTCCTTGAAATTCAATGGCATTACTATCACTGAATCCCCCACTATCAACATCCTGGGGTTTACCATTGACCAGAAACTGAACTGGACTAGCCATATAAATACTGTGGCTACAAGAGCAGGTCAGAGGCTAGGAATTGTGCAATGAGTAACTCACCTCCTGACTCCCCAAAGCCCGTCCACCATCCACAAGGCACAGATCAGAAGTGTGATGGAATACTCCCCACTTGCCTGGATGAGTGCAGCTCCAACAACACTCAAGAAACTTGACACCATCCAGGACAAAGCAGCCCACTTGATTGGCACCTCATCCATAAACATTCACTCCCTCCACCACCGACGCACAGTGGCAGCAGTGTGTGCACCAGCTACAAGGTGCACTGCAGGGATTCACCAAGGCTCCTTAGGCAGCACCTTCCAAACCCATGACCACTACCACCTAGAAGGACAAGGGCAGCAGATAGATGGGAACACCGCCACCTGGAAGTTCCCCTCCAAGCCACTCACCATCCTGACTTGGAAATATATCGCCGTTCGTTCACTGTCGCTGGGTCAAAATCCTGGAACTCCCTTCCTAACAGCACAGTGGGTGTACCTACACCACATGGACTGCAGCGGCTCAAGAAGGCAGCTCACCACCACCTTCTCCATGGCAATTAGGGATGGGAATAAATGCTGGCCCACCCAGCCAGTGACCTTCCCTTTTATTCCTCAGCCTTTTTCCTTTCCCTTTAATTGCTGAAAACCTGTTACGTCTAACATTTCTGAAGTTCTGATGACAAGTCATTGACCTGAAACGTTAACTCCGTTTCTCTCCCCACAGACGCTATCAGACCTGCCGCGTATTCCCAGCGTTTTCTGCTTTTTGTTTCAGATTCCCAGTGTGGTTGGGGCCAGGTCAATTGAGGCTTTCGAAAGGGAATTGGTTCATAACCTGAAAAGGAAAAAAATTTCAGGGCTACGGGGAAAGCACCCAACATCACCCACCCCACCTCCCCACCCACCTCGCCCTCCACATGGGGCGAGGAAAGCTCTGTCCGTACGATCACCCAGTGGCCATGGATAGGAAATCTGGATGTTAGTTGACCTGAGAGGTTTCACAGGTTTCTGTTGTCCTCTCCTCGATTTTTTCTTTTCAAAGCAACCTAGTAACTGAAATGCATTTCAGGTTAAAAATCCAACTTTAAAAATTGTGTGATTATTCATGGCTTCCCCAAAATCAACTGAAATTCAGACCAATTTAAAAAAACAATACACTTATTAACCATCGCAGCGTTCACCAGCACCGAGTTTTACACCCTGTGTGTAACTGCAGTCTACGCTTGCCAGTCAGCAAACTCAATTGTTTTGCTGTTGTAACTGTACTGCACAAGGCCCAAAACAAATTACGAATATCGATATGAGGTCCAGGCAGATTGTAGAAAACCTGGGGTCATCCAGAACATTGCTGCGCAAGTTCCAACTCACACCAACTCCCATTCATCCATCAACCCCTGTGCTCGCTGACCCACATTGGCTGTCGTTTAAATAATGCCTCGATATTAAAATTATCGACCGTAATTTCAAATCCCTCCACGTCCCACACCCCTGTCCCCTCTCCCTATTTTAGAATTTGACACTGGCGGGATTTTACAGTCCTGCCGAAGTCAATGGACTTTTGAGTGGCTCGCCGCATTTTATGGCCCCACCCCTGCCACGAGGGGACTGTAAAATTCCACCCCCCCTCCACCGTCAACTCCTGCAGCCCCACAACCCTCTCAGATATCCACTGTCCTTCCAATCTGGACTCTTAGTGCACCACCAATTTTAATCATCCAATCATTAGTGGCTGCGTCTTCAGCTGCCTATGGCCCTGAGCTTTGGAATCCCTCTCTCAACCTCTCCACCTCTCTTTCCCCCTTTTAAGATGCTCCTTGAAACCTCTTTGACCAAGCTTTTGGTCATCTGTCCCTGGCATCGCCTTATGTGACTTGGTGTCACATTTTCACATTAATCACCCAGATCTTTACAGTGCAGAAGGAGGCCATTCGGCCCATCAAGTCTACACCGGCTCTCTGAAAGAGCAATCTACCTAGCCCCACTCCCCTGCCTTATCCCCATAACCTTGCACATTTTTTTTCTTTTCCGATAGCAATTCCCTTTTGAATACCTCGATCGAACCTGCCTCCAGCACCCTCTCAGGATGTTTGTTCCAGACTCCAAGCAGCCTCTGGCTGAAGAGATCCTTCCTCACGTCAATTTTTCTCACATTTTGCTTTAGAATGCTCCCGAGAAGCTCCTTGGGGCATTTTGTTACATTGAAAGGCGCTGTGTAAATGCAAGTCCTTGTTATTGCCATTTCATGGCTGCGTGCTGCAAAAGTTTGTGAAGCGTCTTCTACCATCTGCTAATTGGATGCAAAGACCCTCATTGTTTTGTTCAGACATCTGCAGCATAATGAGAAAAAAATTAGTAACAAGTAAACCGGGTGAATGAATGTTGATTGCTTCTGCTGTGATTTCACTGCTATCGTTCGCAGAGTTTGTACATTAATTTTGATCTATTTTCATTTTGCGTGTTTATAAGGCAGTAGTAACACATTGATAGCTACACACGTCACCAGACTGTATTTTGGTGTAAAATGTATATAATGCAATATAAATATTATGCATAATTCGGGATTTTATCAGCCCATTAGAGACAGCCTGGCAGGCAGGACAGCTGATGAAATGACAGTGGAAAGCGTGGTGTAGGAAGGCTGTGTCTTCTCACAGCCATGGGACATCTTCAAAGACGGGAACGACAGTGGCTCAGCCTCCTCCCGACCGAAGTTGGGCAACCGATTAATCCAATTAATTGGCCTTTTGATGGCCATTTTACCCGGGGCGTTGGAACTCCCACTGTTCCATGGGGAGACTGCCAGTTACATTGAGGCGGTCTCCTGGCAAGGGCCTTCTTTCCTAGAGGCTCCATGTGTTACAGAGGGACCCCACGCACTCACCCCCTCCTCACCAGCAGCAGTGCCCGCCCCCGTAGCCCCGGCGCCATCACCGGAGGATTCGCCCCTCCAATTGCAGCCAATAGGCTGCCAAGCCGCCTGCCCTCTGATTGGGCTGGCAACTCCGAGAGGCAAATTACTGTCCTTAATTGGACTGCAGCCTTGATGGCCGCCTCTTCATTGGCCATAGGGTTGCCAACCATCCAGGATTAGCCTGGAGTCTCCAGCAATTGAAGATCAATCTCCAGGACACTGCTGTGTGCCAGCCTGGAGAAAAGTCATCTGGACATTAAAAAAAGATTGTGTTTTTTTTAATCGTTTTCTTTGAACATTTCTCTTTACCGGATATAGAAACATTGAAAATGAGGGGTAAAAAAGGGCTGTTTGGTTGACAGTCAAGCATCAACCAGTTGGGTAATGAGTCTTTGTGCTTTCCAATTAGTGTAGGGAGGCAGTGCATCACAAGGATGGACGTGTTGGCCGACTAATTCTCTTTCAAGTATTTATCTAATTCTCCTTTTGAAAGCGACAATTGAATCTATTTCCGCACTGTCCTATTAGACAGGGTATCCCAAATCCTAACCACCTGTTGTATAATTTGATTCAATTCAATTTCACTTTATTATCCATAGGGAAATTCATACTGAAATTCATTTTGGGTAACATCAAATAAAAATTACATTTAAATGAGTAATAACAATAAAAGAAAGAAAATTTTCCTATCACAGAGATCTAACGTTAATTAGATATGTATTAGAAAACTATTCCAACGCATTAGAATAATTAGCCAATGAGTCCCGCCCTGAGTGCGTATCCTCATCCATACGTCAAACTCCTGTTAAAAGTTCTTATTGAGAAGGGTACAAATGAATTCAGGAACCGATTGGTCCTGCATCTGAGAGATTGTAGCATTTTCTCTGAACGCAACCAATTGAAATACTGAGGCAATGGATGATTCCCATGGATTGCAGAGATATGGGGAAAGAGTGGGGGGGGATTGGAATTAATTGGATTGCTCTTCAAAAGAGCCGGAGAAGACTCGGTGGGGTGAATGGCCTCCTTCTGTGCTGTACTAGTGTATGATCCTAATGGCTGGAGCATTGGGGCAAGTCATGTGGTGAAATCTCCAGGAATCCATTCAATCACAGTTGGCAGCCCTAATTGGCTGCCACCAGTAAAATCCCCCCCCCCACTGTGGTCCCACCATTCACCCACACGGGTTCGAGGCCCACATTTGGCCCCGGCGTCAGGATCCGTGGTGTGCTGGTAAAATTCCGGCCAATATTTCAGGAACAGGAACCAGAACCTCCTTTTGTTAATTGGAAAAGACCTAAAGGACCAACCATGGTCATTGTGCCAAGGTTGAAGCGACTAGACAAGATCACTCAAGAAGCAGTGATTCAGTGATGGCAAATCGGAAGTAGGAGGAGGGAGGAAAAGCTGAGAGAGGTGAGGATTATCTTAGTTCATTCCTGTAGGGAATGTTTAACAAATTTGCGTTGTCTGCTATCTGACCTGCCTGTACTTGTAGTTTGGAATTATTGAATATTCATCCAATGACCACACATGTAAACTTAGCAATCAAACCTATCTATTTGTACGTAGCTGTCATTATATAGCAGCCATTAGCTTTGGGTTAACTATGCACGGCACTAAAATGCAATGGATTAACATTCAGAGCTGTAAGCCTGCTCACAGGTCTTTAGTGACCCACGTCTCATACCACTTTGGTTAAGTTACTCTGTTCATGTCCAGACTCATTTGTCTAGTGGAACTTTGGCACAGGGTTGGAGCAACACCAGAAGTGGAGACCCTCTACCAATGTGGTAGCAAGGATGTGCAGCTTTCTCATGTGACAAATAAAATACCACCTCAGTGAGACCCACACATCAAGGAAGCTGAGTTCAGGGCCCACTCCTTTCACCCTGTTACGTACCTGCTATGGCTCGGTTGAGAGCACTCTTTCCTCTGAATCACAAGGTTGTCCTACTCCAGGACTTGAGCACAAAAATCAAAGCAGATCCTCCAGTGCAGTGCAGAGGGAGTGCTGCACTATTGGAGGCGCCATCTCTCAGATGAGATGTTAAACCAAGACCCCCATCTGCCCTCTTGGATAAAAGATCCCATGGCATTATTTTACAGAAGAGATGGAGAGTTATCCCTGATGTCCTGGGTCATTAATTATCCCTCAATCAACATCACCAAAACCAGGTGACTTTCAAGTTGCTGTTTGTGGGAGCTTGCTGTGCACAAATTGGCTGCCACGTTACCTACATTACAATGGCGACTATACTTCCAAAGTACTTCATTGGCTGTAAAGCACTTTGAGATGTCCAGTGATTGTGAAGAGAGCTGTATAAATGCAAGTCTTTCATTTTCTCTTTTCTCACTTTGCATTAAACATGTCGGGGATTCCCCCAAAATCTTTACTCAGACACGAAAGGGGAACCTGGCTGCCCTTGAGGAAGTCCACCATCCTTAGAAACAAGAAACCATCGAATGAACAACTGCTCACCAAAAGGTCGAAATGTTTTGTCAGATGAGCAGTGTTCAGGACAGAAAAAACATACCAACAGAGATTTGTTATGGATTCTAGAACTTGAAATGAACCAAGTCAAACTCTCTTGGCTGGAATGGGAGCAGCCAAAGCCCCGACTCCCTTCACTCTTGGCTATTAGTGCATTTGCTTCAGTCAGCCTCCTGCAACAAGCTCCCTGACGTGATTCACTTTGGCACATAACACTGAGCAATGTGGCAGATCAATAAAGTAATTAACTGAATTGCACTTGGGATGAGAGAGGTGGTGGAACATTTTGAAGACCTGACTAGTGAGGAGAATGTGAAATTTGAAAGTGCTATCTCTTGACTGAACTATTTTACCTGCTTTTTTTTAATATCAGCAAAGAACACACTTCAATATTTTATAATGTATTAACCCGATTAAGATACTTTAACATCTCCAGGGGAAGATGTTCCGCTCCCTCAACAACAAAATAAATTAACACTTCTCAGCACCATTGCTTGCGAGTTCTAAATCAACATGAAGGTCTGAATCATTGCTATTTAATTCTGTAAGTCTACCAGACTTGCAAATGCTTCATTAGTTGATGTGGTTTAATCAGCAATGAAGGCATCTGAGCAGTTTAGACAGGCTGTGCCATAGCTTCGAATTCTTAGGCCAGGAACAAGAAACTATATTTGGCATGTAAAATTAAATTGTCAGGCCATTTAGAAAAAAGTAAATCAGTTTGTCGATACAGTGTGCCATTCTAAGTGTTAGGAGCTCAACCTCGTGGTCCTTAATGTTAGGTAGAATCAAACTGTTCTTCAACACTTAAAGGAAGTATCAGGCATCCAAAGGAGCAAATGGCATTGAAGCTCAAACGATAGTTCAAATCCACACTCAATCGTGAATGAATAAGAAATGAACAAAAGATTAAATAGAAAATATGGAGGGAAAAAGGCTTGCCTTACATAACCTCAGAATATCCCAAAAGGCTTTACAGCTAACGAAGTACTTTTGAAGTATAGCCACTGTTTTAATGTAGGAAACACGGCAGTCAATTTGCGCACAGCAAGCTCCCAGAAACAGCAAGGGGATCATAACCAGATCATCAGTTTTTGTGGTGTTGATTGAAATATAAATATTGGCCAGGACATCGGGGAAAAACTCCACCTCCCTTCTTTGAAATGGTGCCATGGGATCTTTTATGTCCGCCTGAGAGAGCAGACAGGGCCTTGGTTTAACATCTCCTCTGAAAGACAGCACTCCCTCAGTACTGCACTGGAGTGTCAGCCTTGTGCCCAACCCCTGGAGTGGGATTTAAGCCCACACACATACCCTGACTCTGAGACGAGAGTGCTACTACCGGGCGGGTGGTGGCAGAGATTGTCATAAATAGGTAAATGGAAAAGATTAAAAGCAAGAAAAATAAAATGACAGCTTTGTTTGTAAACTATTTTTTTTTAAAATAAGATGTGGGTGGCAGAGTTATGGAATGTAAGTTTACACCATGAGTCTCGATATACTGTGGTTCTGTGGAATAGAATTCAGAGATAACGCCATAGGGAGGGAGGAAAAACTGACCAAAAAAAACCGGCACATCTCCTGGTGATTGGTTGTGCCCCCAAAGCTTTAACCTACCCCCAAAGATGCCCTGCGGGACTTCCCCTCCCCCCTCCACCCCCGGAAGTCCCCACGTAAAGATCGCAGGGCACTTGTCTGGGAAGTTCACACTTCCGTTGGGAAATCACCCTGCAATGGGAACCATCCGAAACCACGATATAAATCACAATCTTTGGCTGGTTCCGTCTGTCTCACAGTAATAGTTCCCCAGAAAAAGTTAGAAGAATTAAAGCCACTTCTAACTTCTGGGTGACTGTAGTACTGACAGCACCACCAACCCTCCCCCCTCCAAAAACTCCCACGGGCCTCCTCCCATTCCTACTGACTACCCACCCAAAACCCTGACCCTCCAGACCCCCCACAAATCCCCCAACCCCTCCACGTGACTAACCCCAATCCCCCATGGGACCCCCCTCGACTGCCCTCCCCAGCCCCCTCCCCCTGACTACCCCCCCCATGCCCCCTGTTTACTCCCCACACCGCTGACTGCCCTTCCCAAACCCCCAACTACACCTCCCGACTGCACACCCCCAACATCCCCCCTCGACAACCCCCCTCACTACTCTCCTCCTCCCAACTACACCCCCCCCAACTACACCATCCCCGATAACTCCCCATCCCCTGACTATCCCGCCCCCACCACTGACCACCTGACCTACCCCACTGACCACCCCCCCTACTGACCACCCCCTTTGGCTACCTGAACCCTCCCTGCCAACCCTAATGACCACCCAACTCCCCTCGCCCTGACCACCCGACCCACCCTACCCTCCACCCCCACCCACAACCAATCCTACCTACTTACCTGACAAACTTACCCTCTCCCTGGCTTCTCTAAGTAGCTGGACCTTTAAACATACCTGCTTTATGGCAGCAAGTGCTGTAAAAAAGGGGGGCGCGTCTTCCTTACCCCTGACTCTGCCCGTCCTCGACACAAGGCCTCAGGAACGCGCTGCACTGATCTTGCCCAGCCCAAGTTGAAAGGTTTGGCGAGATAGGAAGGGCTTTATTTCCAGGTAAGTAGGTAGGAGCGGAGTGGCAATCCGACTCTGATCTACTCCACGGAAAATATGGGCCAATCTGTGCATCTAACATTTTCCTCTCTGTGGCCTTACAGAGGCATTAATCTGTTTAGAGTAAGGCAGTGAAAGCTTCTGTTAAAACAGAAGAGTCAGAATGTGCTAAAGTATTTATACACTAATACCACAAGCATTTTCTAGGCTATTGAATATCACCTTTACAAGAAGCTAATGGAAAGGTATAGAGGAAGCTTCATTGAAATACACCATTTTTAAAGAAAATTGAATATAACTGAAACGCATCATCAATTTTAAAATTTACAGACGGAAACAAGAAAAAGATTAACTCTATTGTCAAATTGTAAACTTAATCATCACTTGGAAAAAGATATGATTTCACTTTGCAATAGATTGTGAGCTACATTTTCTAGTCATGATGCTGGAGGTTAATTTTGTAATAATAGTTATTAATAACAGTAAGCAGGACTCTTGTTCTTTGAGTCTCATTCTCTCTCTCTCTCTTTCTCTTTCATTCTCTCTCATTCTGTCTCACTCTCTCTCTTTCGCTCTCTCTCTCTTTTGCTCTCTCTCTCCCTCTTTCACTCTCTCTCTCGCTCTCCCCCTCTCGCTCTCCCCCTCTCGCTCTCTCACTCTCTCTCTTTCACTCTCTCTCTCTTTTGCTCTCTCTCTCCCTCTTTCACTCTCTCTCTCTCGCTCTCCCCCTCTCGCTCTCTCACTCTCTCACTCTCGTTTTCTTGCTCGAATGAACTCATTTGCTGAGAATGTGCTCAGGATTTCGCTCGCTTTGCCAAAGTTCAGCAGAAATGTGGAAGTTGCAAAGCCCCATTTGGAATTTTACCCTGTTTCAACAACTAACATTGACGGCATTGCCAGACTGGAATCTGTATGAACTTGATTGAACAATTGTTAATTAAATAAAAACAGAAAATGCTGGAAATACTCAGCAGGTTATGACAGCATCTGTGGAGAGAGAAACAGAGCTAATGTGACCTTTCAACAGATCTAGGAAAAGATAGCGATGATCTAGATTCCGAGCACTGGGTGGGAGTCGGGGGCTCACCAACCCCGGAAGCAGAGCCTAAGGGGCCATGGGTGTGGGCGAGTGCCAAGGCTGCCTGGTTGGAGGGCCCGCCTCACTTCTCTGAGACTTCGTCCCAGCTGTTTTAGAAGCTTTAGGCCCTCTAGCCCTCACCCCTTGCTCCCTGTCAACCCCCCCCACTCACCCCTCATGGCACCTCATAGCATCCATGCCAACTCAATGCCAACTCCTGCACCCACATCCTCCCCCCATGGCCCCTCATACCCTTCATGCCAACTCCATAGCCACACACACAGTGTTCACCATGGGCAGACCTCAGGAGACATGTGGACGTGAAAAACAATAAACTTCTAATAATCAAATACAGCTGTCACTTATGCAGATTTTATAGTGAAAAAACTCTCACTCAAACCCATTCAAAGCTTTCAAATCTCAAATGGTTAATCTCTTATAAAAACAAACTTCTTTTCAGACCCCACATCAAAGACAGTTAATCCTTTAATAGCCTATCCAAGCTGTCAATCAAACTGTGAACACAGAAACCACCCCCCCCCCCACCCCCAGCTGAGATAATTTTAGCTTTGAAATTCAGCCAAACATTCATAATTACACAATGATAGCCCTTGGGAAATGTCCAGAAAGCACTCTGTTGAAACCACACAGATACTATTGTTTTTTCCTAATCTATACCAGATGGCCTGTCAATCAAAGCAGTCAGCAGAGAATTTTTTTAACTCTGAAGGACAACTGTAGCCTGTTTTTTTTTATTTTAAAGAGCAGCAGGTTTAAAAAATTTCAGATCATCACAGTTATACAGATCTTATCCACCCTTCAAAGAGAGTTTGTGTCTACTCCATCAATTTATGACTCCCACAATGTGGGTTAAGGCCCTTGCAATTGCATCAACCCTGTCTTCCCTCCCACCACCCTCCCCACCACCCAACTGCTCATCTACCTCAATGAACCATCTGACATTGCTTCAGCCCAGAGTCAGTGAGCTAGCGTGAGGCGAAATTCAAGTTCTGGTGCTGCTCAGCCGTATGATACTAAGATCAAGCCCTCGGAATGAGGCTATCCAACTGTCTGTGCTAACATTTGGCCTGGCAACATTCTCCACCAGTCAGTCTTGCAATAGTTAATATGTAGCCCATTCCTTCATCATGGCCACCAGTACTAGAGCTTATTTTTCATTTGCTGTCTGTTGCCTACCCACTCTCTAGGCCCAGTCTTTCGCTAAATATTCACGAATTGTCTGTCCAGGGCACCAGGGTATCCTTCCAAATACTAACCCCATGAAGCATGTTTGTGAGTGTTTATTGCAGATAACACTCCCGGATGTGTTTCCGGTGGTCAGCACTGCATTGGGATTACAGTTTGTGGGTGATGTGCTATTGTTAATGCAGAGAACTGATCGCAATGGGAAAAAAGTTCCCGTGATGGTATTTCAGAGTTTAGTGTCCAATCTCATTAAGCAGTTGACTTGCACCAAGTCTAGTTCCCCGATCACCTCTGTGCTCGCTGGATTACATTGGCTCCTGGTCAAGCAACATCTTGATTTTAAAATTCTCATCTTTGTTTTCAAATCCCTCCTTGGCCTCGCCCCTCTCTTATCCCTGTAATCTCCTCCATCCCACAACCCTCCAAGATACCTGCACTCCCATAATTCTGGCCTCATGAGCATCCCCTGATTTCAGTGGCTCCATGAATGGCGGCCGTGTCTTCCCTGCCAGAGCCCTAAACTTTGGAATTCTCACCCTACGCCTCTCCACCTCTCTTCTTCTCTTTTCCCCTTTAAGATGCTCCTTAAAAACCTTGCTCTCTGTCCGCTCTGATATCTCCATATTTGCCTTGTGACAAATTCTATTTGATCACGCTCCAGTGAAGCATCTTGGGACTGTTTACTGTTTTAAAGGTGCTAAATAAATGCAAGTTGTTGTTGTTGTATTATGGGGTTGATGAATATTCGAGTGCGGAATCCCTGTCCGTATTCTAACCCCCGACCTCTTTACAAGTGTAGCTATTAATATCAGGGTAATGGTAGGAGAGCGGGAACACCAGAGAGTTACTCCTGCAGAGAGCCAACATGGACACAGAATGGCCTCCTTCTGTCCTGTTAGCTATTCTCTATGAATCTGTGGTCTGCAGAGGAACTTTCTTTCATTCAGGGCAAAGAGAAGAAAACCAACATTGTTACAGGCAGGTCAAACCCAGTTAACAATCCAACATTAAAACAGCATTAAAGCCAATTGGGTCTCACAGAACAGCAGCTGAAAACAGCTGAGATGCAATAGTTGCAGAGTCTTTATCCTTGCTGCCACTTCTGGTGGTGTTTATTCTCTGACCAGTGCTCCTGTGGTATTCTTGGATGCCTCCTTGATGATAACCGCTGCCCTCTGAATCATCACCACTTGTCCCCTTGTTCAGCTCACTGATTAACTTGCCTGCCATCCCTGGACAGCCGCCTGGATCAGACATATGGAACCGTGTCCCTGCAGAATTCTTTAGCCCATGATTTTTCTGACACGGTGTTGCCTGTGATAATACCCCTCTTGCCCCCAAAGGTGCGGTGCCAGCCAATACCGATTGGCCGTTGTGCCCTACTGTCATTACACGGACCAAACACAAAGCCCTCTCTTTCTTAATTTTTCTTACAATTCACAAATAAAAGACTTGCATTTATATAGCGCCTTTTGTGACTTCAGGATGTCCCAAAGTACTTACAGTAATGAAATACTTTTGAAGTGTATTCACTGTTGTGGCGTAGGAAATAAGGCAGCCAATTTGTGCACAGCA
Organism: Cetorhinus maximus; assembly: GCF_964194155.1. Classification (NCBI taxonomy): domain Eukaryota; kingdom Metazoa; phylum Chordata; class Chondrichthyes; order Lamniformes; family Cetorhinidae; genus Cetorhinus; species Cetorhinus maximus. The sequence continues at coordinate 5,055,523 of NC_135890.1, forward strand.
AGCTCCCACAAACAGCAATGTGATAATGACCAAATCATTTTTTTTTTAAGTGATGTTTCGTTGGTTAAAGGATAAATATTGGCTAGGACTGCCCCTCTGTTCTTTTTCAAAATAGTGCTACAGGGTCCTTTGTATCCACTTGAGAGAACAGACATGGCCTTATCTCACCGGAAAGATAGCACCTCCAACAGTGCAGCACTCCCTCAGTACTGCACTGGAATGTCAGTCTAGTCACTTCATGCTCAAGTCACTGGAGAGGGACTTGAACCCACAGCTTTCTGACTCAGAGGTGATAGTGCTACCCATTGATAAATGACTGACTACCTCAGACAGATTGGTTATTATCATTCATCTGGCTTTTGCCAACAAGCTGACTCTCCAATGGGAGCTGATGGTTAACAGTCTGACACACCATGACAATCTGCAATCAAAGGTAATGTCCCCCTCTCTGAGTGCTAACTGTACATTGTTCTTCCATCGGAGAGTTTGGGTTAATAATCCTTAGTGAAATCAGATGCTTTTGTGTTCTCCCTGGGCAACTCCTGAATCCTTACCTTCAAAGCACCATTGAATGAAAACCTCTTTCATATCCTTCCATTCAATGTAGCTTCTCTTTTTAACAAGCCCAGAAAAATTAGTTTACAATTTGAAGTATTTGAAAGGTCAAGCTGATTATCAGTGCTGTCTCCCCTCTCATTCAGCTTTCATCTGTTGGCAGATCAGCTCCATCTCTACATTCTCCTTAAGAAAAGAATGACAAGAATAAATACAAATCCATAAATAAAAATGATCTTGATTTTATTTGTCTGCCACGTGCAAATGTGGTTATTTGGAGGCGTTAGACACCGCTTGATGTAACAGAAAGAAGACAGCAGAGCAACAGATACGTTGGCCGTTTAAAAATGCACATCAGCTATTGTGCTTGGAGCCTGCAGTTAAAATCTATTATTCAGCATGGTTTGGAAGGAAGATTTGTATTCGGCCGAATGCTCTGAAAGGGAAGGGTGGCTGGTGTAGAATTCAGCTGGCAGCAATTTGCATTTCAGTTCCAGCCCATCGTAAAAGGAGAGCGACTTTGTTAAAGGTGTAACTCCAAAAGAGATTGATGATTCTAAAAGGTTTTTATTGGGGCCCGAGCTGCATGCTTTGTTCTCCTGGTGTCATGGCAACAGCTTGATGCTGGCATTGTTTAGTCCGTCTATTCCCAACTGCATGAATGTTTGATTCTGGGTGTGAGCAATGCCAGCTGATCTCACCATCCTAATTAGCAGTATCTCCTCTAGAAGTTGTTGCAGGTATTCGGAGAGGATTAATTCCAGACATTACAAGATAGACCTGATTACTGATTACTATTCCTCAGGGACAGCAGCCTAGGATGGTAGTTTCTCTTTGCTTCAATTACACCATCGCTATTGAATATCAATGTGTGAGTGTATGTGAGTGTGTGTGTGTGAGTGAGTGACTGTGTGTGTGTGAGAGTGTGTATGTGTGAGTGAGTGTGTGTGTGTGAGAGTGTGTGTATGTGTGAGTGTGTGTATGTGAGTGTTTGTGTGTGCGTGTGTGTGTGAGTGTCTGTGTGTGTGTGTGTGTGTGTATGTGTGTGTGAGAGTGAGAGTGTGTGAATGTGAGTGTGTGTGAATGTGTGAGTGTTTGTGTGCGTGTGTGTGTGTGTGTGAGTGTTTGTGTGTGTGAGTGTGAGTGTGTGTGTGTGTGTGTGTGTGTGTGAGTGTGTGTGTGTGAGTGTGAGAGTGTTTGTGTGTGTGTCTGTGTGTGAATGTGAGTGAGAGTGTGTGTGAGTGTGAGATTATGTGTGTGTGAGTGTGAGATTGTGTGTGTGTGAGTGTGAGATTGTGTGTGTGCGTGGGAGAGACTCCTGCCCTCAGTTGCTTTTCAATCTGAATCTTTATAAATGCTATAAATAAGTCCTGCTTATTTAAGAGAAAAATAATTTCAGTGTGAGCCCAGTGACAGCAGAGGAACCAAGTTTTATTTTTAAATTTACCAATGACAGTTACTGAGAAAATAACTGGTGGTTGTCAATGCCTCTTAAAAAAGAAATTAAACAGGATCTGTGCAGTGTAGTTCAGCCAGTTTTGTGTGTCCATTCAGTTGGTATCAAATAATGCATCAGACAGTGTCTCAGGGAAAGAATGTAATGTTATTTAAAAACAGCATACAGAAGAACGACCTGCATTTATATAGCACATTTTGTGCACCCAGGACATCCCAGAGCACTAGACAGCCAATGAAGTACATTCTGAAGTATAGTCACTGTTGTAATTAGGGAATGTGGCAGCCAGTTTTCACAAGCTCCCACAGACAACAATGGTTAAGGGATAAATATCAGTCTAAAGATAATTTACCTGCCATTTTTCAAAATAGTACATTGGGACCTTTTATACCCAGCTGAGAAAGCAGACGGAACCTCGGTTTAATCTCTCACCAATAGACTGCACCTCTGACAGTGCAGCATTCCACTTAAGTGTCAGCTTATAGAGCACCTGCTTAACTCGCTAAAGGGGAACTTGAACCCACAGTCTCTGACCCAGAAATGTAAGGGCTACTGACTGAGTGACAGCTGATATGCTAAAGGTAGTATGCTGCACTGCAGAAACTCGCCAAGGCTCCTCCGACAGCACCTTCCAAACCCACAACTTCTACCACCTAGAAGGACAAGGGCAGCAGACACATGGGAACACCACCAGCTGCAAGTTCCCCTCCAAGTCACACACCATCCTGACTTGGAAATATATCGGCCGTTCCTTCACTGTCGCTGGGTCAAATTCCTGGAACTCCCTCCCTAACAGCACTGTGGATGTACCTACACCACATGGACTACAGCAGTTCAAGAAGGCAGCTCACCACCACCTTCTCAAAGTTAAATAAATGCTGGCCCAGCCAGTGATGCCCACATCCTGTGAAAGAATTATAAAAAATTGTTCTAGGATGTTTGTCAATGTTGTAACTGACAAATTGCGGTAGTCCCTTTGAATCCAATTGTGAAGGGTCAAAATTGTTGCTGAATTTTAATTAGGGTTGGCTTAGCACGAAGAGGATGCACCATTGTCCTCTTCCCCCTTTTGTAACCCCCCTCCTTTTCCTAAGGTGCTGACTCTAACTGCGATATGATGAGGGAGACGGAGGCACAGTGCTAATGTCTCTAGTATTCCAGAGGCCCAGGCTAATCCTCTGTGTGGGCATGGGTGGGCATCCCACTACAGCAGCTAATAAATGTTGGCCCTCAGCAATGGTGACCATGAAACTATCACTGATTCTCATTAAAAAAAACCCATCTGGTTCACTAATGTCCCTTTAAGAAAGGAAATCAGCCATTCTTACCCGGTCTGGCCTACCTGTGACTCCAGACTCACAGCAATGTGGCAAACCCTGAAATAGCCTAGCAGGCCACTTAGTTCAAGGGCAGTTAGGGATGGACAGTAAGTGCTGGCCTTGTCAGGGACATCCACATCCCATGAAAGAATGAAGGACATGGCTGGTGCATGGCAACGTACCAGCAATTACATTGTCAAGGTCCAGTAACAATCACCTTGTTGTACGCAATTACATTGTTAAGACTGTTGCATTGTTAAATGGGCATTGGCTCACCCATAAATGGGTACAGCTGTGACACTCCAGGGTGGAAGGGACTGGGAGCCTTGACACTCTGTTGAGCTGGCTGATGAATAAACCTGCATGAGGTAAAATACCAGCTTCTGACTCATTCATCCCTGATATACAATTATTGGAGTTTACAGTGCAGTCCTGTGACACCCTACCCAAGCAGCTCATAACATTCTGATAGTGTTTAACAGGATCGATGCTGAGAAAATGTCTCCAAATAACAGGTCAGCTCTTTAAGACTAAAATGAAGAGGAATTTCATCACTCAAAGGAATTGCGAAGCTTTGGAATTCTCCACCTCAGACATTCAGTGATTGAGTATATTTAAGACAGAGGTCAACAGGTTGTTGGATACTAAGTGAATCAGAGGATATTCTGATATATCTGGGATAGATCGGGGAGGTGGAATTGAGGTAGAAGATCATCCAGAATCTTACTGAATGGAGGAACAGGTTCGAAGGGCTGAATGGCCACGCCAGCTCCTATTTCTTAATTTTTTATGTTCTTTCCTTCACATCTGAGCTGAGCCTGAGAGATTGGAGGGGCTATTTTTGGGGCTTTACAGCAACATCCAATTCTGCCTTCACCTGACGGCCACGAAGACCATATCTTCCCCAGGTGTGGCGCTTGACATCAGTCAGGTGCAGTAACAGGGTCAACATCCTGGGACTCCCACCCAGGCAGCGCTGTGGCTTTGCCTACACCACACGGACTGCCGCGGTTCAAGGAGGCCACTCACCGCCACCTTCTCAAGGGCAGCTAGGGGTGGGCAACAAAATGCTGGCCCAGCCAGTGATGTCCATATCCTGTGAAAATAATTTTAAAGAAACAAACAAAGCCTGAGCAGTGGTCGTTGGTCTCCCTGACTTAACCTATCGCACAGAACCCCCTGTCCTAACGAAGATGAACTCACCTCATTACTGACTGGAGTGGCAAAACCCAGGATTCTTCAAGTGAGCCGCATTGTGAAATCATACATAGCTGCTTCTGTAGTGTCAATCAGAAACTGTCATCCTACATCTCTTTCCATGTCTATTTTACTTCAGAAACTGCAATGCATTGAATTTATGATGTTCTTATCATTATTGTGTAGGAGTAAAGAATCTACAGTATGTTGCAGTGGGTTACTGCTGTTCTAATGTGCCTCAGTGTGGACTGTAGGACGGAGTGTATTTTGCTTTTCCTGATTTGAATGCCAGATTGTCCAGTGCGTGACAATCTGCAGATAAGGAAGTAATAAAGAGATTAATTCAAAATGAAACACTCGCGCCACAATGCAATATTTGTTTGCTGTGAATATTTTTTTTCTACAGACACGAGCTACATGCCCACCCTGGGCATCTCCTAGAAGACGGAGAATTGCTTTAAAAAAACACGAGTGCGGCGGAGGAGTGAGATCTGGAGCTATTAACACGGGGAGGGCACATTGCAGAGGCATCACGGTTTGGAGCCTCCTCTGACCTAGTCGATGGGCGGAATCTCCCTGCCCCCACCAGCAGCGGGAAGCTTGGTGGGTGGGGGGGAGCTTAATTTGGCGTGAGAGTGGCCGGGAATAGGTGGGAGGGATAATGCAGGCTGTCCAGGTGCCCTCTAAATATGGCACCCGGACCTCCGACCCCATGAGGTAACGGTGGGCGCGGTGACTTTCTGCCTGCCCCCGCCGGGAGAATTGGCGAGCTCCTCGCAGATGCATTTGTATGAACCGAACAGCGCAAGATCGTGTGTGTACAGCCACCCAGCCCCACAACGGGAATCACTTTCAATTCCGGCCCACCGCCAAACATAGACTCCAGAGGGAAAATTCCGCCAATGTCTCTGGTCAGATGTGTTAATATGCAGCCTCCAATACTGACTGGAAATCTGTGTGTGATAAAAAATACTTGTACAAGAATTTCAGCTGCAAAGCTCAGGGGGAAGTTACCCGTGAAAAGAGCTTAAATATGTACAGTCTTAGATATGTACAATCTTAGATTTCTACAGTCTTAAATATGTACAGCCTTAATTATGTACACTCCTAGAATTGTACAGACTTAGATATGTACAGTCTTAGATATGTACAGTCTGAGAATTGTACAGTCTTAAATATGTACAGCCTTAGATATGTACAATCTTAGATTTCTACAGTCTTAAATATGTACACTCCTAGAATTGTACAGACTTAGATATGTACAGTCTTAGATTTGTACAGTCTTAGATTTCTACAGTCTTAAATATGTACACTCCTAGAATTGTACAGACTTAGATATGTACAGTCTTAGATTTGTACAGTCTTAGATTTGTACAGTCTTAGATATGTACAGTCTTAAATATGTATAGTCTTAGATTTGTACAGACTTAGATATGTACAGTCTTAGATATGTACAGTCTTAGAATTGTACAGCCTTAAATAAGTACACTCCTAGAATTGTACAGTCTTAAATATGTACAGCCTTAGACTTGTACAGTCTTAGATTTGTACAGTCTTAAATATGTATAGTCTTAGATATGTATAGTCTTAGATTTGTACTGTCTTAGATATGTACAACATTAGATTTGTACAGTCTTAGATTTGTACAGTCTTAAATATCTACACTCCTAGAATTGTACAGTCTTAAATATATACAGTCTTAGATATGTACAGCCTTAGACTTGTACAGTCTTAGATTTGTACAGTCTTAAATATGTATAGTCTTAGATATGTGTAGTCTTAGATTTGTACTGTCTTAGATATGTACAGTCTTAGATTTGTACAGTCTTAGATTTGTACAGCCTTAGGTTTGTACAGTCTTAAATATCTACACTCCTAGATTTGTACAGTCTTAGATTTGTACAGCCTTAGATTTGTACAGCCCTTGATTTGTATTGTCTGAGATATGTACAGTCTTAGGGGAAAGTTACCTGTGAAAGGGACTTTAATATATACAGTCTTAATGCTGTTTCTATTGCAAAGGCTTTACAGATAAAATTTACCCGCATAACGCTTAAAGTTGCATTATCTCATGGACACTTTCGCCTACCACCCCCACTCTCCCCATGCATCTTAACAGGCTGAGATTTCATCATTCTATTTTACTTGTTCATGGGCTTCACTCACAGGGCTAGAATGTGTTGCCCGATAAATACTGTGGAGTAAGTTATTCCCCACATCAGGGTACATGGCATCGCCACAACCAGTTCCCAGGTCAGAATTTGTTGGTTGAGTAAATTCTACCAAACCACCTGCTTCTACCCCAACCCTCAGAACAGCATCTACAGCAGCTTCAGTGTAAACCTGTCCCACATGCACCATCTGTTAGCTTTCTGCATTAAGATACCAATTTAATATCTCACTAAGGGGCAGTTTGGTGCCAAGGGGCCTTGCTCTTGGGAATATCTTTCTAGTTTTTGGAAGGTTATTTCAAAGGGCTTCACAAAGGCTGCTAAATCCTGATGGATTTTAAATGTACAGTGATGTGAGTGAGGGGTTCGGCCAATTGGACAGAAACACAGAGGGACCTCAGTCTGATTTATCAAAAAAAATTTGTCATCCAATGGCTCAAACTCATCCACAGTGTCTCCTTTTGTTTTGCTTTTAAAACTCATCAATAAACTAGACCTAAAACCGAGGAGTTTCACCCCAGTTGTGTAGAGAGTTGAACCACCTCTGGAGAGAGCTGTGGTCTTGGGCAGCACTGTACTCTGCATGAGGTGAAGCATCTGCTGCCTCCAGAGATGAGAGACATCACCTCACAGGTGGTTTATCTCTCTCCAACCTAATCCACCTGAGCTGTTCAACTGCATTAGGAATCACCAGCCCTCTGGTCTGTTAGAGAAACATAAATAGGAACAGGAGGAGGCCATTCAGCCCCTCCAGCCTGCTCCGCCATTCAATATGCTCATGGCTAATTCTCTATCTCAACACCACACACCCGCTCTCTCCCCACACCCCTTGATGCCTTTAGTATCTAGAAATCTATTTCCTTCTTAAATATATTCAGTGACTTGGTCTCCACAGCCTCTGTGATAGAGAATTCCACAGATTCACCACCCTCTGAGTGAAGAAATTTCTCCTCATCTCAGTTCTAAATGGTCTGCCCCATATCCTGAGACCGTGATCCCTTGTTCTAGACCCACCCCCCAGCTAGAGGAAATATCACCCCTGCATCCAGTCTGTCCAGCCCTGTCAGAATTTTATATGTTTCAATGAGATCCCCTCTCATTCTTCTAAACTCCAGTGAGCACAGGCCTAGTCGGCCCAATCTCTCCTCATACAACAATCCTGCCATCCCGGGAATCAGTCTGGTGAACCTTTGCTGCCCTCCCTCTATGGCAGGTATATCCTTTCTTAGGTAAGGAGACCAAAACTGCACACAGCACTCCAGGTGTTGCCTCACCAAGGCCCTGTACAGCTTGCAGTAAGACATCCTTGCTCCTTTGGGTAGTATTGTACACTGACCTGCGGAATCGTGCATGTTACGTGATGGAGAGGTTGGGGAATGCTAGTTGTATAAATAAGGTCAAGTGTCTACAAGTGAGGGGGACACTCATTGTGCACGTATTAAGAGACACTTATTGATACTGGTGGTGGGTTGTAGGGTTAGAAGCTATATAATCTGTAACGTCCCACTTTGTGAATAAATCTAAAACTGAGTAAACATTGACTTCTGGTCTTTTCCTTCATCAACCGGCTAGAAGAATTTTAATATGGTGGCAGAGAACGATTGTCTAAAGGTGAAGGTTGGAAACTTAAGAAATGTTCTTAAGGACTGGAGGTTACAATCGGAGCAGCCTTTGTGAAGATTGGCTGCACAGCACAGTGTGAGTTCTAGTAGTGGGACACCAATCACTCAACAAAAGGTGCAAGTGAAAGAAAGATTAAGGATTGACCTGGCGAGCATGAAGCAAATGTTAGAGAGGAAAGGAAATCTCCAAGATCAAATCCCCCAATCAACATCACAAAAACAGATGATCTGGCCATTATATAAAAACAAAAAGCTACTGCGGATGCTGGAAATCCAAAACAAAAACAGAATTACCTGGAAAAACTCAGCAGGTCTGGCAGCATCGGCGGAGAAGAAAAGAGTCGACGTTTCGAGTCCACATGACCCTTCAACAGAAGGGTCGTGAGGACTCGAAACGTCGACTCTTTTCTTCTCCGCCGATGCTGCCAGACCTGCTGAGTTTTTCCAGGTAATTCTGTTTTTGATCTGGCCATTGCTGTTTATGGGAGCTTGCTGTGCACAAATTGGCTGCTGAGTTTCGGATGTCGGAACAGTGACCATATTTCAAAAGTACTTCATTGTCTGTAAAATGAGAACTTCCAGTGGTCGTGAAAGTCGCTATATAAATGCAAGCCTTTTTTCCCCCCCCCCACCTTAAAACTGAACTATTTGAGCAAAGCGTTTGGTCATCGATCTTAAATGTTTCCCTCTGTGTGGGGTGCGTGTGGGGTTTTGTCTGCTCACACCTGCTGAGGGGCTTTTTGGGTTCTGTCCATCCTATTAAAGGGCACCGTGTAAATAAATGTGAGTTATACCGATTGTTTACAGGTCTCCAAAACCTGGCTGGGTTGTAAAAGGGACAAGTGCGCCCCTTGAATAGAAAAGAGGAGCTTGTGTGTGTGTGTGTGTGTGTGTGTGTGTGTGTAGCAGGTGGAGGGAGGAACACAGCTTTTGGAGTGACCTCCCCCCTCCCTGTAACACGCAGAAAACAAAAACTTGTGCCCGCGATGTGTGCGTTTGTAAAATATCTTTGAGTGGCTGGGAAAAAACACACGTGTGTGTGTGTGTGTGAACTCAAGAGTATCAGAACCCCCTGAGCAACGTGTGTGTGGGGGGGGTGGGGGGGGGTGTAGAGGGGATAAAACTGCTGGAGCTTGTCAAAAACCCTCTCATCATCAATATAATAGTGCAAAGTTAGCACCTTCTCAGCCATCCTTTTGTAACCTAATAGCAGCCCGTTTGGAACGATAGCACTTTTCCCTGTGTTGAAGGCACTGCCTAAGGGACAAGGGAATCATTTGTCAGTGAGCGTGCAGCAAACATTAGCTCCAGGCACATATTGCACAGAGAAGAGAGAGAGAGAGAGAGAGAGGGACAGAGGAAAGACTTCACCAGGAGCTGTGTGCACTGCTGGTTGATTCAAGTTGCTCAGGTTGATATGGAGGAGATCACACTGCTGTTGCCGTGGCTTTTTTTCACCTGGGATGCCTAAAAGCTGGAAAAAATAAACGGCCAGGGAGAGGGGGAAATGTTATGAGGCTAACAGAAAAATGGAAGGTCTACTATCTCCGATGCGTACAAAGGTAGGTGAATTAAAGGAGAAGCGGCTGCAGCCACTCGCTCTAACCTTGCAAGGAAAGGTACCAGGCATGTTAGCAGTGGGGGGGAAAAAAAACCCCTGCTTTGAGCTTTTGTCTTTCTAGAAATTGCTCTCTTGTCTCTCCCTCTGTCTCTCTCTCTCTCCCTCTCTCTTATCTGTTGCAGTGTCGCTTTTTAGCAGAATGTTATTGTGGAGAGAGAGTGTGCTGAGAGAATATTGTCGGTCTGTGAATAGAAGTGGGAGGTTTTCTAAATGAGGAACGCCAGCTCAATAGACAGCCATGTTTACACTTGCTTTTCATTTTAAGCTGTGAATAGCCTCACAGAAATGCCTGTTACTGATCAGATGGGAAACTGCCAGAACAGGGCAGTCGCACTCATTTCTACTGGTTATGAGACACTGAACTAAAGGGGTGGTTGGGGGGGAGAGAAAGGTAAACAGGAACCTTAAAGGAATTAATCGCCAATGCTGACAGAGAATGGCCTGGTTATGATCCTTTCAGAAAGTGGGGGAAGAGAGGGAGTGAGACTTGAGTTTCGTGGAACAATCTGTGTTATGTGAAGATTCCCTTAGAAGAAATACATTCAAACTGGAAGCTGAGGCAGAGAGGAGAGGACCTAGAGAGAGTGATTATCTTTCTGTTAACACATTTCTATCAAGCAGCAGAGAGATAGCAACACATCCAGACAGTAACTGCTCAGTGTCCTGGAAATTGTCTCTGAAGGTTTAATTTCTCTTACACTGCTGAGGTGCTTCTAAGGTAAGTTATTTTTTAAAGCGGTGGTTTTATTCGTCGCCAACCCTTTGGGAATGAAGTCTTGTAAGTCTCCTGTGCAGAAAGCTGAAAGCACATTGATTCAGGGATGGGGTTAAAAGAAAAAAATGTAACTTGGAAAAGACACTCAGACATAAAACACACACATAAACAGCCACACACACACATATATAAACAGCCACACACACACACATAAACAGACACACACATGCACACACACAGTAAGTAAACACTGTCTGCTGCAACAAACATACTGTCTAACTCTACTGGTACACCAGGAAACGCTGCTTTACATTGTGCAGCCATGTTGAAACGATTGTAATTCCTGTGTTGGCTTCTGAGTATTTTGATAATATGCAGATGGATTGGAGGCACACTCTGTTTTGTGTGAAAAAAAAACCTGGGGATTTTGACAGCAGATCTCTGAATGATTAATGTACTGTGCGGGGCACCTGGTGACTTCCTTTAGTGAGGGTTGTTACTGAACAGCTACTGCTCCACAGCAGAACGTTTAAACAGTGAATTGTGCAGTTATATAGTAACGGGTTTAGACAGCCTATTGTGCAAATAAGGGGAAACTGTATGGAAATAATGTTTTTTTTTACCTGTCGGAAACACTCTTGTTAATACGCACACCGGAGTAGCAATTAAAAAGCCACGGTCTGTTCTCAGAATGAGTAATAAACTGCGTGTCTGTGTGATTACCAGAATCTCTGTACTTCATGAAATGCTCACAACGTAACCTCAATGAAATAGTATAGACAAGACCAGGCCAGCCTAAATCGAGCAATAAAAACTAGACGGAAATATCAGTGAATTGCAAAAGCATCTCCCTTGGCTGTTGATAAAGTTAAAATTAACCCTTCGTTGGTCAGTGGGACCCTGTTTCTCAATGTAAATGTAATTTTCTGCTGTGCACTGTAAAAGTGGAATGAATTGTGTATTTTTCATGTATTTGATTATAGTGCGTACTAAATAATTGCAACGAGGTTGTTGTTTACACTTATTTGGTCTGGAGTCTAAAGGGGAGGGGTTGCAAATTTCCTTTGTTTTAGCTGTAGACAAATCGTAAACTGGTTTGTAAAGAGCTAGTGAGCGTTTACGATTTCCCTACACTTAGCTCATTGCTGAGGATTATTATCCAGCTGTGGTGTGTGGTTGTGCCACAGCTGATGTCAGTTCAATGCTTCTGAAACCTGAAGGTAGTTTGTTTTGGAAAATGCAGAAGCTAAATTGAAACCGTTTGAGGGAACATTCGCATTTTGCTAAAAGCAAAGCGCTGCGGATGCTGGAAATCTGAAACAAAAACAGAAAAAGCTAGAAAAACTCAGCGGGTCTGACAGCATCTGTGGGGAGAGGAAAACAAAGTTAATGTTTCGAGTCGGTGTGACTGTTCCTCAGTGCTCTGGAGAAGGGTCATACGGACTCGAAACGTTAACTTTGTTTTTCTTTCTCCACAGATGCTGTCAGACCCGCTGAGTTTTTCTGTTTTTGATTCACATGTTGTTGTTTATTTCTGATACAGCAGCTAGCGCACCATAAACTTTTGTCAAAAAAACATCTTACTACAGTTACTATTCCTGGTCCTTAAGAGCATAGGAACAAGAGGAGGCCATTCAGCCCCTCAAGCCAGTTCCGCCATGGTTACATCATGGCTGATCTGTATCTTAACTCCACTCACCCATCTTGGTTCTCATAATACCCTCACCAACAAAACTCCCATCAATTTCAGCTTTTGAAATTTTCTTCTGACCCCTCCCTCACCCCCTTCCCCCACAGCCTCAGCAGTCGTTTTGAGGACAGAGAGTTCCATATTTCCATTCGTCTTTATGTGAAGAAGTGCTTCCCGACATCACCCCTGCTCAGCCTGCCTGGAATCCTAAGGTTCCGCCCCTTCTTCAGGACTCCCCCGAAGCAGTTTATCTGCCTTATTAATTCCTTTAATCATCTCATACACCTAATTTTAAGTGTGACAACTGAACTAAGCAATAAAACAGTGTTATGACGTTTTTTATTCATTCACGGGTTATGGGTTTCACTGGCTGGGCCAGCATTTATTGCCGATCCAAATTGCCCTTGAGAAGGTGGTGGTGAGCTGCCTTCTTGAACCGCTGCAGTCCGTGTGGTGTAGGTACACCCACAGTGCTGTTAGGGAGGGGGTCCCAGGATTTTGACTCAGCGACAGTGAAGGAATGGTGATATATTTCCAAGTCAGGATGGTGAGTGGCTTGGAGGGGAACTTCCAGGTGGTGGTGTTCCCATGTGTCTGCTGCCCTTGTGCTTCTAGATGGTAGCAGTTGTGGCTATGGAAGGTGCTGCCTAAGGAGCCTTGGTGGATTCATGCAGTGCATCTTGTAGATGGTACACACTGCGGCTACTGTGTGTCGGTGGTGGAGGGAATGAATGCTTGTGGAAGGGGTGCCAATCAAGTTGGCTGCTTTATCCTGGATGGTGTTGAGCTTCTTGGTTGTTGGAGCTGCACTCATCCAGGCCAGTGGGGAATATTCCATCACACTCCTGACTTGTGCCTTGTAGATGGTGGACAGGCTTTGGGGAGTCAGGAGGTGAGTGACTCATCACAGGATTCCCAGCCTCTGACCTGCTCTTGTAGCCACAGTATTTATATGGCTAGTCGAATTCAGTTTCTGGTCAATGGTAACCCCCAGGATGTTGATTGGGGGAATTCAATGATGGTAATGCCATTGAATGTCAAGGGGCGCTGATTAGATTCCCTCTTGATGGTCATTGCCTGGCACCTGTGTGGCAGGAATTTTACTTGCCACTTGTCAACCCAACCCTGGATATTGTCCAGGTCTTATATATCAGGACATATCATGTGGTGCCATGAATTTATACATTAGCAGTTTGGAATCTGGAGAGTATTTCTGCTGTTTAGTTAACGACCTGTCCATTGTCTCTAGGCAACTTCCACTGCACTTAATAGGCAAATGGAGTTACTCATAAAAGCTGATGTTTTAGGCTTCAAGACAGTTAGCTTTCTCCTGACATTGCTTTGCACAGTGCCACATGTTACATCTGGTGGTTTGTAGCCCACACACAGGCAAACACAAAACACTTTCTCTGTATGCTATGTTAATAGTCTAACACATAGAGTGCTCTTGCTGTAAGCGTCATTTTATTGCAAACACTCCTGTTGTTTAAAAAGCTGTCCTCTAACAGGCTCCGTGTTTGGGTAATAATAAACAAAATTCTGCCGGTTAAGTTTGGTCCGTGCAGTTAAAATGTTGATTTTTATTATTGAAGTTGACCTCAGAGTTCTCCAGTCATTGTCTCACTCAGTGTCCCCCTGCCTGTGGGATCTCAAATCAGTGTCCCTCTGCCTGTCCCCTTAGCCCCAGCTCAGTGTCCCTCTGCCTGTCCCCTTAGCCCCAGCTCAGTGTCCCTCTGCCTGTCCCCTTAGCCCCAGCTCAGTGTCCCTCTGCCTGTCCCCTTAGCCCCAGCTCAGTGTCCTTCTGCCTGTCCCCTTAGCCCCTGCTCAGTGTCCCTCTGCCTGTCCCCTTAGCCCCTGCTCAGTGTCCCTCTGCCTGTTCCCTTAGCCCCTGCTCAGTGTCCCTCTGCCTGTTCCCTTAGCCCCTGCTCAGTGTCCCTCTGCCTGTCCCCTTAGCCCCTGCTCAGTGTCCCTCTGCCTGTCCCCTTAGCCCCTGCTCAGTGTCCCTCTGCCTGTCCCCTTAGCCCCTGCTCAGTGTCCCTCTGCCTGTCCCCTTAGCCCCTGCTCAGTGTCCCTCTGCCTGTTCCCTTAGCCCCTGATCAGTGTCCCCCTGTCTGTCCCACGAGCTGTGTTTAACCTGCTTCTGCAATCTAAGCACTTCATCCAAAGTCCATAACAGAGGCTTCTCATGTCAGACCTGGGAAAGGCAACTTTGGGAATCCCAGTGCTGCACAAACTAAGCCTTTTAGCAACGTTCTTGGTTTTGATGTGTCTTCTCCCTCATTTCCAGATCTCCTCCAGTTTATTTCCAATACCCAGCCTCTTCTCCAAATGCTCCTCGCTCATTCCAAACTTCAAACACTCGCTTCGCAATCATCCCAGATCCTCGCAGCCCAGTGTTTCTACACCCACCCTGCCGTAGTTCTCACTGCTCCCTGCTAACGGCACCGAGACTCGGACACAGCTCCAAGTGACATTCCAACCCAGACCCCCATTCCCCATCTGCTACTCCCCAACCTTCCCCTCGTTCCAGAGCCTCACTGTCTATTCCAATGTCCACAGAGCCTGTAAACATGCCACCCCCACCCACTCCCCACTGCCCCTAATTCCCAGGGATTGCCCTCCCAAGAACTACGCACCCCATCCTGCAACATCCCTGCCCAATGCCACCACCAGCACCACCCGCTCCCCAACACCACCCTGCTCACACCATTCCCAATCCTGGAACTTCTGTCTGACTGTTCCCTCCTAGGAGGACCTCCCTCCCAGTAACCCCGCACCAACGCCATTACCGAACTTTACCAATTTCCCAAAACAAGGGACCCTGACCCTGCCCCCACCTCACCACCACACCCCTCACCCCCCACCGCCCCAACCTCCACAGTAACCCCCTCCTAACCGGCTGCAAACCTGGACCATCTCTGCCTGTTCCTGAAGATGTCACGCTAACCACGGTTGAATAGTTGTGATTTGTTTGAAGTCGCTTTCGAGGATGTCCAGGAACCGATTGTCTTCCAGCTTTGTAACCACTGGAAGTTCCTGACCTGATCGGACCAGAAAGTGGACAATGCAAATAAAAACCTTCAGAAAGAATAGCTCAAATCGAGTCATGTTTCTATCCAATCACTCATAAGTTTAATTCCTTCCACATGTTGTTTGTAACACATCAGGTTGATGCGTTCACATATATGCCTGTCCCCAGTAATTTATCTGTATTAATATCACTAAAATAGAATTAATGACAACTGTTTTTAACGTGTCCAATAGATTAGGAATTAAAACCACAAATGTTCTCATTCGCTGATTTTTATTCCGAATTGTTGCTGCACAATTCACATGTACTTCAGGAACTGCGTTTCCTCAACTTTCACACTCTAACTTCAGGAATTTGATTTCGGGAGGTAAGTTTGAAAAGTTGCTCTTCGTTACATAGAGAGGAATGGTTCGTGTAATATTTTGGTCATGTTAATTGCTTCATATCTTTCCCTGTCTGATATTCTCCCATCCCCCTCTCTCCTGATGATGTTTTCCGGCTTTGCTGCTACTGTGTGTGTCAGTCACTCCCCACGTTCTGCCCGAGTGGGCGTTACTCACGCCTGAACATCGATAGTGAGTGTCAGCAAACTGGCTGTGTGTGGGGGTGGGGTGGGGGTGAATCGGGGGTTGGCAGTGTGGGGGGTAGTGGGGGCAATGTCTTCACTGTGCACTTCCAGCAGTGCCCACCAGATGGTGATCAGGAGCCAGAAGCTTGCTCATCCACTTCCAAACTCAGAAGTTCTGTAAAGAGACTTTGCATTTACGTAGCGCCTTTCACAATTTCAGGCTGCCCCAAAGAGCTTTACAGCCAATGAAGTACTTTTGAAGTGCAGCCTCTGCTGTAAGACGGGAAACACAGCAACCAGTTTGCACACAGCAAGCTCCAACCAGCAGCAATGTGATAATGACCCCAGATCACCTGTTTTTTTTTGTGTGTGATGTTGATTAAAGGAGAAACATTGGCCAGGAAGCTGGGGAGAACTTCCCTGCTCTTCCTTAAAGTCGCGCCGTGGGATCTTTTACACCCACCCGAGGGTAGACAAGGGCCTCAGTTTAACTAAGACATCCAAAAGACAGCACCTCTAACAGTGCCACACTCCCTCGGCACTGAATTGGAGTGCCTGCCTTGAGTTTTCTTTTATGTTCAGGTTTCCGGAGTGGGATTTAAACCCAGAACCTCCAGACCCAGAGGCACGAATGCTAACAATCAAACCACAGCGGATACCCCACGGTAGGGCACCCTATTGCTTCCACACGGTCAGTCAGCTCCTCAAAGCTGAGGAACCCTGCCTCGTTTGAATGGCTGAGTGAAGTGGTGGACTAATTCAGCCAGACATCGTTGGGGTGGGCGGGGATTGCAAACTCTTTATCTTTAACGCCAATAATTTTCACGTTTAGAAGAAAACAAATCTGTGTTGCGGGGGGCTGCTGCCAAACTAAAATTGTTCTTGAAGAACAGGAACTGTTATTACATTATAGTGCATGATAGACTCAGGCGAACCTATTTATGAGTATTTAATGCTTCTGTGCTTATGGCTTAACATAATTGTTTTATTAATATGTATGAGGTACAACTCAAGAGTAGAAAAATATGATAAATAGCCCACACAGTTACATAAAATGAGTTTTGTTTTTAAAGATATGGATACTGCATTTCCACTAACCTGTGTGGCTCACGTTGAAGGATTGTAGAAATATTCCATTTGCACCTCACCTGATGCAATTTCAAAAGAAGCCACGGTGACATTTCTTATGACACCAGATTAACTGGAATACGTTCTTCATGTGATTATGGCTTTCTTAAGTCCTTCTCCTCTCTGATCCAGTTGTCTCTCCTCACCTGCTGAAGGTATTGATTTCCTCGTTACTGTGGCTTCTCCAGGTTAACCTTTCTTCACAGGCCTATCTAGGTGGTAAGCGCTGGCAGGATATTTAAGGCAACCTAATCATTCCTTTCGCCTGACACTCACTCAGTTGCTTCCGGGTGTGAGTCACTTGGTAATGATTAGGAATGGGAACCAGTTTTGAATTTCTCAAGCGTGAAGCCAGTAATGACAGGATGGGTCAAATGGCCTCCGTGGGCCCTGTAAATCCTGAAGTCTTTAGGAGGCAGGGGCCTGGTTTCAACAACAACTTATATTTCTGTAGCACCTTTTTTACATAATGAACTGTTCCAAGGTGCCTCACAGGAGCAGGAACAAAGTTTGTCACAGGGCCAGTTAAGGAGATATCAGGTCAGGCGACCAAAAGCTTGGTCAAAGAGCTAGGTTTTAAGGAGCGTCTTAGAGGAGGAAAAAGAGGGACATAGGACATAGGAGCAGGAGTAGGCCATTCGGCCCCTCGAGCCTGCTCCACCATTCAACTAGATCATGGCTGATCTCCTGCCTCCGCGCCATTTTCCTGCACCATCCCCATATTCCTGGATATCTAACAATCTATCCATCTCTGTCTTGAACATGCTCAGTGTCCGAGTTTCCACATCCCTCTGCGCTGCAGAATTCCAAAGATTCTGAGTGAAGAAATTCTTCCTCATCTCAATTCTGCCTCTTATTCTGAGACTGCGTCCCCTGGCTCTGGGAACACAGGAGCAGGAGTAGGCCATTCAGCCCCCTGGAGCCTGCTGTCCCATTTGACTGGAACATGGCTGATCGCCTACCTCAACACCATCTTCCTGCACTACTCCCATATCCCTTAAGGCCTTTGGTATCTAGAAACCTATCAACCTCTGCTTTGGACACACTCAATGACTGAGCTTCCCCAACCTTCTGGAGTAGAGAATTCCAAAGATGCAGCAAGATTTAGCTCCAGCAAAGATTTAGTTCTAGACCACCCAGCCAAGGGAAGCAGCCTTCCCAAATCTACCACATCGAGCCCTGTGAGAATTTTGTACACTTGAGTGAGATAAAGAGGTAGAGAGGTAGAAAGGTGTGGGGAGGGAATTCTAGAGCTTGGAGCCCAGGCAATTGAAGCTTGGCCACCAGTGATGGAGCAATTATAATTGGGAACGCACGGATGTCCAGAATTAGAGGAACGTTTGAGGACTCTGGGTCTATACTCGATGGAGTTTAGAAGGATGAGGGGTGATCTGATTGAAACTTACAGAATACTGAAAGGGCTGGATATAGTGGACGTGGGGAAGGTGTTTCCATTAGTAGGAGAGACTAGGACTCGAGGGCACAGCCTCAGAGTAAAGGGAAGACCTTTTAGAACAGAGATGGGGAGAAACTTGTTTAGCCAGAGAGTGGTGAATCTATGGAATTCATTGCCATAGAAGGCTGTGGAGGCCAGGTCATTGAGTGTATTTAAGACCGAGATAATTAGGTTCTTGATTGGTAAGGGGGATCAAAGGTTACGGGGAGAATGGGGTTGAGAAACTTATCAGCCATGATTGAATGGCGGAGCAGACTCGATGGGCTGAATGGCCTAATTTCTGCTCCTATGTCTTATGGTCTTATGGAGTGCAGAGGAGGAATTAAGAGGAGCGCAGATATCTCAGAGGGTTGTGGAGCTGGAGGAGATTACAGAGATAGGGAGGGACGAGGCCATGGAGGGATTTCCTCTTCTTTTCTCCCTCCCTCCTGCCTGCTAGCTTCAATTTGATGCCTCTTCAAGTCTGATCAGTAACTCAGCACACAGGGAGTCACAGGTCTTAGATTCTGTGTCTCCCCCTGCAATGCATTGGTGCTCTCACGCTTCTGACACCATCTTAACCCCAGGATGAGACATGGCTCTTTCCGAATGCCAGTGAAAGCTCATCAATTTGAAGAAACTGGATTTTCAGGATAATCATTTCAGTTTATGAGCCAGGGGCCATTTGATCCACAGTGAAAGGAGAACATCACTTGCTTCACATTAAGTTAACTAAATTAAGGTGTACGTGTTGTTTGGCCAAGAGTAAAGGCAGCCAGCTGGTAGCTCTAGTAATGAAATTGTGGACTCCATTAAAAGGCCTGGGCTCAGATTGCAGCCTTGATTAATGTTTGAACTCAGCTCTGTGCACATAATTACATCATGGCAGCTGATCATGTGGATAGGACAATTTCTGCAAAGATGTTTATTACTAAGAGGTAGATTTCAGGTAAAATGGGATGATTCAAATCACAGCTAGTAGAATGGATTAGTGTAAATTCTAATCTTTTGGCTCTTGTAGTCTTCTGTTTTCCTCAATGTGTTTTCAACATGGAGATGGAAAAGCTGTAGGAAGGATTTTATCCATAAGTAATGCGGGTAGATAATGGTAGGGATCATTGATGAGGTGGAAATGAAATGACTGTAAATTAGGATATTACCGCATGGACTTATTTTTGTAGGTTTCACATATTCTGTTTTAGGGAAAATTAAACCATCACAACCATGTTGCCTGATACAAACGCAAAGGTTAAGGGGCAGTCAGGCACAAAATTAAAGTCACACCAATCTTTAGTTAGGCTCACTGTAGTAAAGATTTAACCCTGTCAGGAATGACTTGATTTACAATATTCTTTTTTTCCCAGACCCGCAGTAGTGCAGCTCTGTATAAACTGAGATGGCGGGTGGGCAGCGAAGCATTAACTGCGGAGTCCCCTTGTTTTTTAATCTATCTGTGGCCTGGAGAAGACACTTCCAGTGGGTTCCGTCTGAGAATTGTCAGGTTGCTAAGATTTGGCAAATTACTGCCGACCTAAAAGAGTCAAAGGCACCAGAGAGGTTAGCTGATTTAATGATGCTGTTAAAGGTTCCAGGATGCTTATCCAGTGAAGGATCTCGTTTCCACACAAGTGGTTTAACCCTGACACCTTAACCAATGGGTTTGAAACAAATTTGTTAAATAATAGTTACCAAGAAATCTTTTCCTCAACCCATGGACAAAGGCACATTTCAGGAGTTTCGTGTCTACATCTTTTTTATGGGTGAAAGGGGAAAGTTTTAGGGGGAACATTAGGGGGAACTTCTTCACTCAGAGAGTGGTGAGAGTGTGGAACGAGCTACCATCTGACGTGGTAAATGCGGGCTCACTCTTAAGTTTTAAGAGTAAATTGGATAGATACATGGATGGGAGAGGTCTGGAGGGTTACGGATGAGGTGCAGGTCAATGGGACTAGCGGAATAATATTTCGGCACAGACTAGAAGGGCCGAATGGCCTGTTTTCTGTGCTGTAGTGTTCTATGGTTCTATGGTTCTTTATCAATGTAGGAGGGTTTTCCCTGCAGGTCCAACCAGGAAAGATTTTGGATGTTTTTTAAAAAAAAATTATTTCTGTAAATGGACTGGCTGCACAGTCAGTCCCAAACGAGGAAGAACAGTCAATGAGTTGGACTGAATAAGTAAGTGAGCTGATGAATTTTAATATGCTCGAGTATACGAAGATGTATGTTGCTCATAGGAAGAAAACAGTGCAGAGCACATGTACTCAATGGTGTTGAACTAATTACGGATGATGTTGAAAGAGATTGAGAGGTTTTTAATGGATTTGCCTAATCACAGCCTAGCAACAATCAACAAAGTAAATAGAATGCTGAACTATAGAGCCCAAACCGTCGAACACATCGTGCATAGCAATCTGGTCAAACTGCACAGGGAATATTATGCCTGGTTCTGATTACAGCCACACAAGGGAGATATTCAGAAACCAGAGATAGGTTTCGAGAGGATTTACCATTCGATCCCTGGTACAGAATATTGAGGATGCACTGGAGAGACAAGGATATTGCAGCCTTAGCACTCAGTAACAGGGAGATGATTCTATTGAAGTACATCAGGTAGGAAACAGTATAGAAAAGATAAATCGATCTGAAACATTGGCACAGACTAAATCGAGCTTAAGAGTTCGACAAAGGCAGGCAAACACTAAAAATAAATCAATTTAGGACTAGTGTCAGGAGTTCTTTTTTCAAAGAGTGTTTAATTCATGAAATGGAGGTCTGAGTAGGGAATCTTGGAATCATTTAAGAAATAATTGTTGTTTTGGGAACATAGATGAACTGAACCGAGAGAAAGCAAATAGCTTGTAGCTTCCTTGATAAGTCAAGCTTGTGTTTGATCTTGCAGCATAGACAATGATACCTCTCTCTTAAGAAAGAACCATTTGCATTTGTATAGCACCTTTCGCCACCACTGGATATACCAAAGCCCTTTACAGCAAATGAAGTACTTTTGAAGCATTGTTGCTGTCGTGATGTATGAAACGCAGCAGCTAATTTGTGCACAGCAAGCTCCCACATGCAGCAATGTGATAATGGCGCTACTATTAACAACCACCCTCTGTTTATGTAAAAGTAACCAATTCGCTATCATGTTCAAAGTTTGCCTGTGAACCCCACAGTATGCAATCTTTTGGCAGCATTAAACAGTTGAAGGAGTAAAAATTGCAGGGATATTGGGAAAAGAAGGCAGGAATGGAACTAAGCCAATTGCTTTTTTAAAGAGCCACTGTAGATTTGATGGGCAGAATGGCCTCCTTCTGTACTATCTATGAGTCTCTGACCAGATAATCTCTTTGAGTGATTTTGTCTGACGGGTAAATATTGATCCCGATTGCTATGTAGTTTTACCACAATGACCCCATGTACAATGTGATTCTGGACAGAAAAGCCTCTTGAGCATCTTCTGGAAAATGCAGTAAGTTTCCTCTCGGTCTTACTGCCCAGCTCCGATTGGAATGGCACCTCCAACACTGCTGCACTCCATCGACACCGCATGGTGTGCCAGCCTGGATTGTGCTGAAGCTGTGAAGTGGAGTTTGAACCCATAACCTTCTTACATCCCTGGCAAGAGTGGTGCCCAATGAACCCCAGCTCACAGTCGGAGCACGACAAGACCTGACCTGATCCGAAAATTTATGTTTAGTTTTATGCTGGTTTTGGTTCGAGGCGTGGGCAGAATTTAGCCCTCATCGGGCGGGCAGGGCCTGGGAGCAGTCATGAAGCTGACCACTGCCCACAATCGGGCCCTGACATGGATTTGACACTGACCGGCCAATTAACGGCTCAGGAAGCTGAAGATTTTAACAACGTGAGTAAAGAGCTTTAAAATAATGAAAACATGTCCCCTCGTGTGACCCTATCACGTGAAGCAGGGACGTGTAGAATACGAGCCCAGAAAGTTGGTTTTTTTTTAACACTGGAGGAAACCTCATCCCGACCGTGGGTGTGTTTTCGCCAGAAGTGCAAAGGCCACTTGGCCTTCTCGCCTGCCCGCCTAAGGGGTAAGGCTGGGTGGGCAGCAAAAATAATTCAGGTCAGTCGGTTCCTTAAGGGCCTTAACAGGCCAGGTAATGGTGGGCTGGCACACTGCCCACTCCCACGCCCGCTCGCCAGCCGAAATATCGCCCGAGCGTGCCATTGACGCCAAGACGCTCGTCCGACATCATCGCGCATCGCCTCACGCTCGTTCGGGTCGGGTGCGCGCCTGCCCAACGAGCGCAATATTCTGCCCGAAGTCTCTTGCCAGCTTAGAGCATTGAAGCTCGGTGAGTAGACGAAGGAGCGAAGAATAGAAAATTCTGCCGATGGGATGAAGTGAAGAAGGGCAGAAGCTCGTGTGGAGCATAAAGACCAGCATGGACCAGTGGGGCCGAATGGCCTGTTTCTGTGCTGTACGGCCTGTGTAACTCTAAGTCATCCTGTAGTGCTTCAGCGTTGTTTAACTGGGCATAGGGGGGAGTTTGTGGCGTGGACGGTGCACTGATCATTCACATTATTCTGACCAAACGAGCGTGATATGTGTTCACAGCCTTTACAGATTGGGGTAGCATTTGTTAATCACAAGGCAAATCGAGGCATAACTCAGGGTGCTTCCGAATATGAATTACCTGCGCAGTTTGCACAGGTCGGCTGTGATAAGCAAATATGCGCCGAATTTCCAGGACAGTGATAGAGATGTTCAAAATCATGAGGAATCTAAACCGAGAGAATCTCTTTTCTCATTGGTGGATGGACCGAGAACCAGAGGGCACCAATTTAAGGTGATTGACAAAAGAACTAACAGCGACGTAGCCTTTTTACATAGCGAGTGGTTAGGATCTGGAATACGCTGCCCGATAGTGTGGTGGAGGCAGATTATATCGTGATTCAAATGAGGATCGGATAAACACCTTAATGGAGAAAATAAATTGCAGGGCTGCTAAGGGGAAAGGGAGGGGAAGTGGGACTAGATAAGCTGTTCTTGCAGAAAACCAGCACAAACACAACAGGCTGAATGGCCTCATTCTGTGCTGTAACCATCCTTTCATTCTTACAT
Source organism: Cetorhinus maximus (assembly GCF_964194155.1). Lineage (NCBI taxonomy): Eukaryota > Metazoa > Chordata > Chondrichthyes > Lamniformes > Cetorhinidae > Cetorhinus > Cetorhinus maximus. Next base: position 5,079,120 of record NC_135890.1, read on the forward strand.
ATCATGATACAAACAGTGAATCCCAGTGGGGTTTCAGGACATAAAGGATAGAACCATTTACTGATCTATCCAATCCTTTGGGAAAACTACCGATTTAAGTAAGAAATGATTTTATACTGAAGCACAAATGGTTTAGCATGTAAGCATGAATACAGGAACTACACACCACATTCTCAGATCTTTTATTTCATCTCATTTCTATATGTTTTAGTTTTGATGAAGGGTCGTACGGACTCGAAACGTCAACTGTGTCCCTCTCCGCAGATGCTGTCAGACCTGCTGAGTTTTTCCAGGTAGTTTTGTTTTTGTTCTAGGTTTCCAGCATCCGCAGTATTTTGCCTTTATCTCAGGTCTTAGTGGTTCACTTCAGTAATATTTGAACAGGAATCGGATAGAAAGTTTCGGACAGGAATGAGCCACACGGGAAATCTCCAGATGATAATGTGGCAGAGCAGAAACAGGGAAGGTGTTAACCAGTCTGACGGTAGGAGGGGGTATTAAAATAAAAGCTACCCTTCAGAATGGCACTTTCTACAGTGTCAGACCAGAGACAAAAGGTGTAAACAACTCCCAAAACAAAGCAAACTAGCCACATCAGGATTTAGTTCAATTACATGCCACTCAGCAGTTATTCCCGATAAAAGCTCCAACTCTCTCTCTCAGCACCAAGCGCACAGGATACTCTGAGGAAACAAATGAATCATTTTGTCTGAGAGGGGTGCTGTCTACAAGTAACCAATAAAAAAGAGAAGTGAGTCATCTCCCTGTCTCAACCTGCAGCGCAGACTGTGTTTGAGGGAACAAAAACCGAAATACCTGGAAAAACTCAGCAGGTCTGGCAGCATCGGCGGAGAAGAGCACAGTTGATGTTTCGAGTCCTCATGACCCTTCAACAGAACTAAGTAGAAAAAGTTCTGTTGGAGGGTCATGAGGACTCAAAATGTCAACTGTGCTCTTCTCCGCCGATGCTGCCAGACCTGCTGAGTCTTTCCAGGTATTTCTGTTTCTGTTTTGGATTCCCAGCATCCGCAGTTTTTTGTTTTTATCTCTGTGTTTGAGGGAACCTCACTCCTCGCTGTGACCAGAACCCCAGGTGTAATGTTACTACAGTCAACAAGGTAGAAAGAAAATGCAAGGAGTGCTGGAAAGAGCACAGGCCGGGGCACAGGGTGTTAACCTGTCTGGTCTCGCCACAGTTTGCGTGTGCGGGCGAGTGTAATTGCTGCAATACTTCACTTGGTTACAGATGCATATACAAAATAATAAGAGAATTTCTTGTTGTTTGAGACCGAATGGGCCATAGAATCCATCGTGGTGAAGGGCAGGAAAAGTTAATTGTCTTTTTGTTATGTTTCGCCTTATGTAATTTAATGACGATTTTATGAGAGGCAATCTCCTTTGTTGCTCTTTAAAGATTACAATCTAAATCATCCAGCAGTTAACATCTACGGTATTTCCCTACTCGCTTTCCGGACCCCTCTCAGGTTTTGCAGTATTGTTAAGGGGATGAAAATGGGAAATTTAACTTTGACACCCTGTTAATTGTGACCCGTTGTGGCACAGTCTGAGAAAGTAGCCAAGCTCTAGAAATGTTGTCACAAGGGTAGTTGAAGTGCAGCAACCAGTCAGCAGCATAGAAAGTTACTCTTGTATGCTGTCAATATTTTCTCCAGACATATTCACAGTTCAACTTGACTGATACACTCTGAAGCATAGTGTAATATTAGCAGATGTGTGTAACTTGGCGTATATGTAACAAAAAGGTGTAATGGCCAATTTTTAAGATAATTTTAAAGTTATCTATAGTGTGTTAAAAAAGGTAAAATGGTTTCAGTTTCATTTAGGTTGTTTGTGAGTCTTGGTGCCTGGGAGTCTGGATAGACACCTGACTAAAAGATCAGGGCCAGGATTTTCCCCTCGGTGATTTGGGGGCGGGGCCCGCTCGCCGAGGGGAAAATGATTGGGAGGAATCCCCGACCTCATCCCGGGCCATTTAAATTTTTAGGAAGTGAAATCAGCTGTCCGCCCGACGGCCTGTCAATGGCCAATTAAGGCCATGGACAGGATAATTAAAGTAATTAAAGACCTGCCTGTCCAACCTTAAGGCTGTCGGGCAGGCCAGGAGCCCCAGCGGGCTCCAGATTATTCATGAAACTTCATCCACTGGCGGGATGAAGTTTCATGTCCGTTTTGTAAAAATGTAATAAATTTTAAGTGTTTATTATTAACATGTTCCATCTCGTGTGACATTGTCACATGAGGGGGACATGTTAATTAATTTAATATTTTTCTATTTTTAGAGTTTACTTACCTTTCACTAAACTCCCTGAGACAGAACTTTGCCTCAGGGAGTGGTGCGCACTTTGACAGATGGGGAATCCCACCCCCCCTGCACAAGAAGTGCATTGCGCTTCCCGTCGGGCAGCCCGCTGGGTGGGCCTTAATTGGCCCGCCCACTCAAAATGGCGGCGGGCCCCCTTTCGGTGACGGGAGCCGGCTGTCCACCTGTCGCGAGCTGGTGGGGCCCGCCCGCCCACCGAGGGCGAAATTCTGCTCCAGATCTTTTGTGTTTGCTTGTATATACGTTTTTAATGAGGTTTTACAACCCTTGAAGTTCTGGTGATGGGTTTAAAGGAGTTAAAAGTTTAGTGATTCTGGAAAAAAAACATAAAAGTAGAAAAACTTTACTGTTGCCTAGTGACAGTGGTTAAATGACACCGACACAGAGAAAGGACAGGAAAAAAAAAGGAGAGTTGAGTTTGTGTCAGAGAGAGAGGACAGGAATTTTAAGCTCTCTGATAAGAAAAACTACAAGGCTGTTGGGATCGTGGTTAATTGAATAATCAGTTATAGGACTCAGTAAAATGATCAGTTTAGCAGAGGTGCTATTGGAAGACTGAGTTTAGGGAACTCATTAGTTTGCTCTGCAGTTGAATAAGCAGTGAGTTTAGATGTGTTGACTTGGGTGTCTCAGGGAGAGATGCAAGTTGGTTGAGAAGCATCAAGTGAAGGCCCAGGAATTTACTGGAAGAAAGCCATTTGCAACTGTGCAAGCCCCAAGCATTTGTGTCAAGCGAGTGGTAACACTTCACTGGTTTATGTGTCTGTAAAGATATTGCTGAGGCGAAGGAATGCTGGGAATTTGAATCATTTTCTTGTTTCTATTGAGATCGTTGCAACCTGTTTGTCTAATGTAATATAATTCATTTTTCTTGTTTAATAAATATTTTATTCTTTGTGTTAAAAGTTCGTCAGCAGGCTCCTGTGAATTTCCTCCACTGTTTCTAAAAAAAGAAATTTAGGACCTATCAAGCCAGGTTTCACTCTGGGATCTGACTTGTCCAGTATCAACATCAGCTGGGATCATAACAAATATAAAACAGAACCAAATGATATGAATGAGAGACAAAGAAAACCAGTGATTTGAATGAAAATGGTTTTGGGTCCAGGCTGCTTTTGAGTGAGACGTTAAACCCGGGACCTGCCTGCTCTCTCAGTTGGATATAAAAGATCCTGTGGCAGTGTTTCGTAGAAGAGCGGAGGAGTTATCCCCGGTGTCCTGGACAATATTTATCCCTCAATCAACGTCACAAAAAAAAACAACAATCTGGATTATTCTCACTTTGCTGTTTGTGGGAGCTTGCTGTGTGCAAATTAGCTGCTGCATTTCCTACGTGACAACAGTGACTGCACTTCAGAAGTACTTCATTGGCTGTCAAGCACTTTGTGAGGTTCCGAGGTTGCGAAAGGTGTTGCAGGACTTCTTTCGCTCTTTTTTTTTTAAGTAGCATTCTCAATTACAAGGGTCACCACACCACAGCTTACACCATGGTTCCGCTACCGGGGAGGGCAAGGAGGCAGGTCTACGTCAGCTAGAGCAGGGATCGAGCCTTGTGCTGTTGGTGTAAGTCTGAACCGTGCATTAGCCGTCTAACCAGCTGAGCTATCCATTTGTTTAAAATGTTTTTTCTCAATGTAAATTGAGTGAGATTGAGCACACACATTTATTCACTTATTATAAAACCAGCACTGAAAATGACATTATCCTGCAGTCAGTAACTCTACTCCTGCACCGCCAGTAAACTATTTTTTTTGGTAAAACATTGCAGGGTCAAACGTAAAGGAATATTTTCTTGTCGAATATGTTGGTGATTCTTCTGATTTTTAAAACAAATACTTGACAACACCTGTTCTGTTGAAGGGTCATTCGGACTCGAAACATTAACTGTGTCCCTCTCCGCAGATACTGCCGGACCTGCTGAGTTTTTCCGGGTATTTTTGTTTTTATTTTGCTGTGAATTTTTTTTTACCTGTTAAGACATAATTCATTGTGCGACTCACATCAGCTCCCCGGGGCTGCTGTTATCAACCTAATGGCTTTTGAGATATTTAACATTTCTTGAGAGGTAATCCCTTATTTCATTAATGGCCGCAATTCCACTGTGAAAATGTTTATTCCCGTATCAGAAAAAATATATACAAGATAACATGAGCTTAAATACTTTGATTTAAGGAATAATAAGCAGAGATGGATCCTCTTAAATAATTACTGCAGAATAATGAGGACGGTGATTTGGGTGATAATATTAGTTCAAATTTCCAGCCTAGGATGAATGTTGTTACCAGAATCCACGTTTTTTGATGAAGGTGCCTGAAATTTGACTGGAAACTAGAAATTGAAGAGTTTATTTATACTGTGGAGTCTCCTCCAGCGTGTGACGGTATCTGAATTTATTCTCATACATTTCAATTTTCAGAGAACCACAGGAAACTCTGAAACAGCTGTTCACTTGAAAGATTTACCATGCGAAATTGATGAAAATTAATTCTGGAAATTATACTGTGCAATATAATTATACGAGCATGTTGAGCAGTTATAACAAATTCTCAATTGGGTAATGTTTCTGCTGAAATGGCAGAAATGGGATCCATTTCCTACAGTTCCCGCCACAAACACCATTACCCTCGCCACCAACTCCATCTCCCTCCCTGGCAACAGTCTGTGCCTTGGCCAAGCCCTTCACAACCCCAGCATTGTCTTGTGTCCCAAGGTAAGCTTCCAACCACACAATCGTGCCGTCACTCAGGCTGCTTCTTTCTGCCTCTATAACATCACCTGACTTTGCCTCCACTTCACCTCATCTGCTGCTGAAATCCTCATCTCTGCTTTGTTCACCTCTATATTTGCGGACGCCAAATCTGCCCTGGCTGTCTTCCCACATCCTGCCGTTCTAAGCTTGAGTTCATCCAGCCTTCTGCTGCCCGTGTCCTAACCTGCACCACATCCTGTCCATTTAACACCCCTGTGCTAGGTGACCCACATAGACTCTCGGTCTGCTATTACCTCATGCTGTTTTAAAGTTCTCATCCTTATTTTCAAATCCGCCTCTCCTTTTCTCTGGAATCTCCTCTGGATGCACAATCCTCATATCACCACTGTTTTAATTCCGGCCTCTCGAATATCTCTGATTTTAACCGCTCCACCATTGGTGGCCGTACCTTCAGCTACCGAGGCCCTGAGCTCTGGAATTCTCTTCCTAGATTTCTCTGTTGATCCCTGCCTCCCTTCCCTCCTTTAAGATGCTCCATCGCCACCTTCTCAGGGACAATTTGGAATGGGCAGTGCTGGGCCTTGCTAGAGTCGCTCACATCCCAAGAACAAATAAAAAAAACCTCTCTCTTTTGAAGAAAGCCTTTCGTTCGCCAGCCCCTATATCTCTCATTTGCTCAGTTGTCAAGTTTTGTTTGGTAATGCTGTGAAGCACCTTGGGATGCTTTACCATCTTGAAGCCGCTATATAAATGCACGTTGATGTTGTGAAAAGTAATGTGTTAAGCATTCATCTGATAATACCACAGAAGAGAATTTCTCAATGCCAACGTTTGATACCCGATTCTTTGGGGGAAGGATTCCCTGGGCTGGGGGGGAGGGGAATAGGCGGGCGGGTTCCCGATTGTGCCGCCATTTTACGTGGGCGGGCCAATTAAGGCCTGCCCAGCGTGACATCCGCTAGGAAGCACTGAGCGCTCCCTGTGCGGGGGAAGGCGGGGGTGGTGATTCCCTCAGCCGGGAGTGCGCTCTATTGCGCATGTATGCGGGAGAGCGCACAGATCTCCCTGAGGCTAAGCGCTGCCTCAGGGAGATCGGCTCCGAATAAATAGTTGACAGAAAGTTAATTAAAAAAATTCCCTGACATGTCCCCTGACGTGACACTGTCACATGAGTTGGGACATGCCCCGAACTTTAATTTTAACATTTGCTAAACATTTAAAAGCCCTCATGAAACCTCATCCCGCCCGTGGATGAGGTTTCAGGTTTTTTCCGAAGCCCGCCAGGGCTCCCGGCCTGCCCGCTGACCCTAAGGTTGGACCTTAGGCAGGTCCGTTAATCGGGTTAATTCGTTTTTTAATGGCCTTAATAGGCCGTTGACAGTTCGGTGGGCGCGCAGCCGAATCGGTTACCCGCCTGCAGAACGGAGAATCTGAATGACGCGCGGTGATGTCGGGACACACGCCCAACGTATCCCCGCATCATTTGACGCGTTGGCGAGCAGACCCCACCCCCGCTCACCGACCCCGCCCCCGCTCACCGACCGGAAAAACCTGCCCTTTGACTTTTCCCAACTTTGGGAAAATGGCCAGCCTGGGGTATCAACATCACCAATCGCCTGGCCGAGCCTGAACAAAAATCCCCGCTGACGGGCTTTACCATCTCAACTTCCCCTCTGACAGGGCTTTCTTAGGGGATTTCCTCTGGGAGTCAGGTATAGTGAGGTTGTAGAACTCTCTGTTTACAAGCTTAGTGCTCAGGAAATTCTGCCTCCTTGTATCTTGTGCCTTCAGGGATAGTGGATTCCACCTTTTTTATATTACAACCAGCGTCTCCAACACTGTCCTTGAATGCAACATCAGAGGCTGACTGATGTATAAAGTCATTCTCAGCTCTATTCCCATTGTGGAGTATGTTTCTTTTACATTAGAGAAGCAACATAATGAAATATCTGCTTTATTCACTACGTTCAGTGGCTCAGGAATACCACAAGCTGTTACCATAGTAATGAGCCAGCAATCACTATTGCTTCCTTTATTCCCATGGGGCAAAATAGCAAAAAGAGAAGTGTTTTGGCTTTGGTATTTGTTCTCCTTCTGACAATGTCCAGCAGTAACTTTCAACCCTCAGGTAACTGCTTATTCACGTTGACAATAAAGTTCAAGTTACCCACTTATAGATGCAGTCCTTAACCGATCGCAGGCTCATGTAGTTAGTCCACCTACATCATTTAGTAACTGCTCGTACTGTAAGACATGCTTCTGATGATTCAGTAGATGAAGAAGTTACATAGGGCGAGATTTTCCCATCGGCGAGCGGGGGGACACGTAAAATGACGCGGGATGACATCGGGCAGGACTCCCGATGTCACCCCGCCCCATTTAAATTTTCCGGTAAGCGGGAGAGCAGCAAAATCAGCTGCGCGCCCACCGACCTGTCAGTGGCCAATTGAGGCCATTGACAGAGTCATTAAAGTAATTAATGGACCTGCCCGTCCAACCTTAAGGTTGTTGGGCAGACCGGAAGCCCTGGCGGGCATTAGAAAAAGCATCAAACCCCATCCACGGGCAGGATGACGTTTCATGTAGGGTTTAAAAAATGTAATTAAAGTTTTTTAAAAAGCTATGGACATGTCCCAACACACGTGACAGTGTCACATGAGGAGACATGTCAGGGATTTTCTTTTAATATTTTTAATAATTTGTACAGTAGAGCCGATCTCCCTGAGGCAGCACTCAGCCCCAGGGAGGTGAGTGCACTCTTTTGTGTGCGTGCGCCAAAGAGTCACTCTCGATTTTAGGAATCCTCCCCCCTGCCCGCACAGGGAGCGCATTGTGCTTCAGTGCGGAAGTCACGCTGGGCGAGCCTTAATTGGCCCGTCCACGTAAAATGGCGGCGCACCCCTGATTGGGGGCCCCGATTGAAGGGGTGCATCTGCGCACCCGCTCCTGAACTCTCTCTTTCTCTTCCCCCCGACCCCCACCACCCCCCCGCCCCGGCCAAAGGAGGGAGAATCCTGCCCATAATCAGGAACTTTCAGTCAGTGAGATTCTCAACTCCCAATGTGGAGAATTGATTGTAATGTTTCACTTATGGACACTTTTCGGTAAAAACCAATTTAAAAAAAAATATACTTAACCAACGTGGGACTTGAAATGATGACCCCGAAATTAACCGCCCCATTATCTGTCAGCTGAAATACCCAGGCTGTGTGCAAACTCCCGGCACAAAGTCTTAGCGCATTGGATCGAAAGAGGCAGAACTCATGTCAAATCTTATTGAAATTGGGATCCCAACACAGATTGGCATCTGGGATCAGTTGCTAGCGGGGAATTGTGTGCTATCGTTCTGCACTGAAATGCGACAGTGGCATTCCCATTCTAATGGGCTTGGTGGTGTAAGTAGTGACACACACACACACACACACGCAGTGTTGAATGTTGACATTGGAATTCCCATGGGGAATGCTCACATCCCAGGTTCCAATGCAGCATGAGACAACATAGCCTTTGATAGATCCAAACTCCTGCCGCCGACCAGAAAGGTGTCAGGAGCAGTTGTGCAGGGGGCTGGTGACTGCAGTGGGGGCTGGGTGTGCACACGCGCAGCTGTTCCTGACGCCTTTCCGGTTGGCGGCTGGAGGTGTAGGGTGGGATTTTCCGGCCCCCGCCTACCGCTGGGATTGTCTGGTCCCACCAATAGCCAATAGGCTGGGCTGCCGAATCTCCCATAGCGGGTGATGGGTCCGGAAGATCCCGGCCAGAGTGTCTTGGGCTGTTAGGCAGTGAGTTTTTAGGTGATGAAAGATCCTGTCAGAAACACTAGTGGAAACTGATGGCTTTGAAAAGGGAAATGGATAAATATTTGAACACAGAATGATACAGGTCAAGGGCTTAAATGGATAGTGCATTCAGAGAACGAGTGGAAATGGAATGGGCCAATTAGCCACATTTATTGTAGAATTCTACATGATTAGCACGGTGACAAGTCAAATAATTTTTAATTTTATTCATAATCAATTTTAAATGATTTAACAGACAAATCTCATAAGCCCCCGATAGATTATGCTTTTTGCTTGTCAAAATGTTATTGAACATATTGACTTCCGTGTTCCATGGCTACGGTTCCATAGAAATAATTTTTACTAGCAGCTTTAGTGATACAAACACTCCAGCAACTCTTTCCCGATCAAATGGGCAGAGCAAGCTGGGCTGGGTTTTTTGAGCAGGTTCCTCTTTAGCGAAGGGAAATTCCACGATAAAGGCCGAGAAATAATTGGCAGTTAGTGTTGTTCCGTCTTCACCTCTGTAACCCTGAAGCGCAGCGGACGTTTCAGCATTTTACACATTTGCAAGTCAAATGAAAGATGCTGCGTTTGTTGGGAATCTGAATTAGAAACAGGAGACCCTGTTTGACCAGCAAGGCCAATCAGCATCTGAAAAGAGATCGGATAGGCTGTCGCCGTTTCCGCTTTTTAATCTAAAATCGTGTCATGCAAATAAAAGTGTTCTGGCTCCAACTGACTCCAGAGTGGGACGTTCTCCTCGTCCTGGTCGTTTCTGCCTTGGGACGGGGAAGAGCTCAGATGGATTTTTAAAAACGCTGCCCGCGTTTTTATAACTGGGCAATAACTCAGGCCACTGGATGTTGCCAGTGGCTGGTTGTCAGTGTTTGGATCGTGTGAACTTTGCTTTGGGAGTTTTATACACAGTAAACACTCCACTTATTTTATAGAAACAATTTTATATCTTTGCCTATTGGGAAGGGATCAAAGTTTAAAAAAAAAACCTGTTAGGCAACATTGTGATTAACATGGGTTGTTTTGAGCTCACGCAGTGCTGGGGATTAATTTGTTCTGGATTTTCCTGTCCATCGCCTGAAGCGAATGCTACTGATGAAAATTAACTTGCCAGCAAAATAAATTCCGTGCTAACAATTTACAGGCACTTTGTCCCCTTTGTGTACCCACTGTGTCTCCTGACAATGTCGGGTGGCTGAGCAAGGTGTCCACCGATACCCACCTGCACGCGTGACCAGTCCGAGGCTGCGCGGAAAGCCAGTGATGTCACTGGCTGGGGACACAGCGCCGGTCGGATCTTATCTGGGCCCTGAAGCTGTTCGCCCAGCTCCTGTGCCCGGGCACAGCCTGCCCACGGTTTCCCAGGGATTGGGACGTGGAGGGAAGGGAGGCTTCTGATCCACCTGCTCACGGCCGCAATTCCGGATGACAACCTCCATATCCCGCGTCTGGAGCTCCGGGACTTCTTCCCGGCGACAGGCCCGGGTTAAGGGGAAGAGGCTGCGGAAGCGGGAGAGTCAGAAACTGTGGAGAGATCGCACCCTGACCACTTGCCACCGGTGGGGTGGGGGTTTCAGGAACTGGGTGAATGGCTTCAGGATCTGAATGAGATCCAGCCGGAGCTGCAGACATTGGGATATGGACGGTTGTGATCCGGAATTGCAGCCGTCACCACGTGGGATCAGGAGCCTCCCCTCTCTCCCCATCCTGGCCCCCCCCCCAGCGCTATCTCACCCCTCTGCCCCGCCGCCTGGGAGAAGCCGAGGCTTTTTTAATCACCGTCTCCGATGAGCGTCTCTGTTCCCGGCCGCTGCCCACTCGGTTGCTCACAATTAATTCACACAGTAAAACATACGTTGGCAGCAAACGCAGTCTTATTTACCGTGTGGTCAGGGACTGAGGCGATGGGGTGCGATAAAGAAATGGTGGCAAAATTCCTCTCTTGGCCGGTGAGAAAGGACACTTCATGTTAGTGTCTATATTCCCCAAAAGTTAGTGAAAATAGGAATTTCGCCCAGGTTACTCCAGCGTCAGAGAGAAGATATTGATGCAAAGCTGATCTACAATGCACTGAAATACTGAAATCTACAAGAGTTCACTTGAGTTGGGGTTAGATATTAGAAGTCAGTTCTCGTTCAGTTATGATGTCAGTTACTCGTTCAGCCCTTCACATTCAGAGATGATGTGAAGACTCCTCAGCTTAGATACTCGCCAGGTCCAGCACGGAGGTCACTCATTTCCTTTTCCCCAGCCAGAGTGATTGGCAGATATCAGTCGGGCATGTCCCGAGGTTCTATCCGCTATAAAATATTGCTATGGGGTTTTTTGGATACTGGGGTTTCCTTTCCCACCATCAGATGAGTTGGTGGAGAATGCATCACTGCTAACACCGGCCGTCATGCAGCTATTTAACTCTCCAAAAAGTTCAAGGTGAGGGGCAGGAGGTTTAGGGGGAATGTGAGGAAACCCTATTTTACCCCAGAGGGTGGTGTCGGTCTGGAATGCGCTGCCTGGGAGGGTGGTGGAGGCAGGTTGCCTCACATCCTTTAAAAAGTACCTGGATGAGCACTTGGCACGTCATAACATTCAAGGCTATGGGCCAAGTGCTGGTCAATGGGGAATTAGGTGGGTAGGTCAGGTGTTTCTCACGTGTCGGTGCAGACTCGATGGGCCGAAGGGCCTCTTCTGCACTGTGTGATTCTGAGAGGTGGGACCGCTGTCCCTCAGCCAAGAGGAAGCCCCGCCTCCGAGCACTGACAGCCAATCAGATTGGCTGTCAGCTCTCTTGTCCCAGTAGCACTGGAAGCTGCAAGGAACAGGACTGGGACTGCGAGCAGCCTTCAGAGTCTAAGTCCCAGGAGTACGGGAGCAGGTAAGTGTGTGGGTCCCAGGCAAGGGAGGGGAGGTGAGGCCTGGGGTTAGGCAGGGGGCGGTGGTTGGAACATTGGTGGAAAAGCCAGGGGGCAAAGGGAGCCCCTGTAGGGGCCAGACCTTGTGGGTGGGGGTTGGGGATGGGGGTGGGGGTGGGGGGTGGGGTGCCTGATGTTGGAAGGAAGCTGTTGTTGGAGCCGCCCCCCCCACTGCAACCTGAGGCCTGAGCAGGGTCACTTCTCAGACTTCCCGCCTGCCCCCAGCCTTTCCCACCAGCCTGAAAATTGAAGCTAAGCAGGAAGCAGCCCCTTAAGTGGGCGTTCATTGGCCACTTAAGGGCCTCAATTAGGGCAAGAGCCAGCCAGCCCAGACCAGGCCTGTCTCACTGTGAAATTGAGGAGAGGTCTGGGCACAGGGGAGCCCAGTGGGAAGGTTACCTGAGGAATTTTATGGGCCTCCAGCGGGAAAATGTAAAATTCTGCCCATTGAGTCCCATTGAAGATGTGAGACGTTGCTGGCAAATAGCATTGGGATATTTTTATCTAACAATATAATTAGGGGCTTCAATTTCATCCATTGTTCTGTCCTTGAAGAGATTGAAGCAGGGCCATTGTATCACAGTACCTTAATGGTGCAGGAGGAGGCCATTCAGCCCATCAAGTCTGCACTGGCTCTCTGAAAGAACATTCCCCCTAGTCCCACCCCCCTGCCTTATTCGTGTAACCTTGCACATTCTCTCTTTTCAGGTAACAATCCAATTCCCTTTTGAATATCTCGATCGAACCTGCCTCCACCACCCTTTCAGGAAGTTTGTTCCAGACTCCAACCACCCTCTGGGTGAAAACATTTTCCTCACATCACATTTACTCCTTTGCCAATTATTTTGAATCTGTGCCCTCCTAGTACTTGATGTTCTCTTGAGCAGGAGCAGTTTCTCACTATTTACCCTGTCCATATCCCTTGTGACCTTGAATGCCTTTATCGAGTCTTCTCTCAGCCTTCTTTTCTCCAAGGAAAACAGTCCCAACCTCTCAGATCTATCCTCATAGCTACAGATCTTTATCGCTGGAATCATTCTTGTGAATCTCCTCTGTACCCTCTCCAATGCCTTCACATCCTTCCTCAAGTATGGTGTCCAGAACTGGATGCAGTATTCCAGATGAGACCTGACTAGTGTCTTATATAAGTTCAACATGACCTCCTTACTCTTGTACTCAATGCCCCTATGAATAAAGCCTAAGACACTTTATGCTTTATTAGCTGCTCTCTCAACATGCCCTGCCATCTTCAATGACCTATGTACATTTACACCAAGGTCCCTCTTTTCCTGTACCTCCTTTAGAGTTTCTCCCTTTATTTTATACTGTCTCACCATATCTTTCCTGCCAAAACGAATTACCTCAGACTTCTCTGCATTGACCTTCATCTGCTACTTGTCTGCCCAATCCACCAACATGCCCAGGTCCTTTTGTAGTTCAAAACTATCCCCATCACAGTTGACAACATTTCCAATCTTCATATCACCTGCAAATTTTGAAATCATGCCCTGCACACCACAGTTTAGGTCATTAATATAAATCAGGCAGAGAAGGGTCCCAACACTGACCCCTGAGGAACTCCACTACAAACCTTCCTCCAATCTTGTCTAGGTTAAATGGCAATATGTTGTTCCAAGGTTTAAGCTTGAGCAGAGTCGCGCTATTACTTAGATGGATGCTGACGCAGTGGGATACATTGAACCCTGAATTGTTGACCCATTCCAGATGTACAAGGGCTAAAATAAACTTGTGCAACATACAGGAGCTAATCAACCCTATTTATATCACACCAATTCATTCGTAATTCTCAAAAATGATCCATAGACCACTGATTCAATCATTTTGAATTGGTATTTTCACCAATGTTTCAGGTTATTATAAACACTGATTATTTGCAGCCAAGCCCTTGGTTGCTACAAGTGACAAAATGTTGATTCTAACAGAGAATTCCTAGTTGCCTTTCTAGTGTTTGGATTAATAGACTGAAGGCTGTTAAGTGACTATTGCTGGAAAGGACACCTTGAAAATGAAGATGAGGATGATGACAATCACCAGTGACATTTTTCTAGCGCCTCTCAGGATGCAGTCTCCCTGGGCTATGATTGTCTGACCGTGTCCTGACCCCACTGACGAGATTAGCATGAAGAATGACCACTTTGACAAGGTCTTTGGGGGCTACTTGTCTCCGTGGGAACGTACCCTAATGTGAATCACCACCTTAAGGAATGAGGAAAATAATAAGGAAGAAAATTGATGGAAAAATCACTAAAGAGTGCAGGAGGATTGTGCGTTACATCATTAGGACCTCTTTAATTACCTGTATCTATTTAGACATAATCTTTGTCTTCAGGTACTATGCCCTAAGAGGGTGATGGTAACCACGGTCCTGCATGTTAATCTTGCTCTGGAGGTGATCTTCATTGGTAGTATATTCACCTAGTTTGTGAGGCTCTTTAGAAAGACCGTTCTTCGTCCTTTTTAACCATCGATCTTCCCCCATCAGCATCAGACTTTCTAAATCATGATTTCTTATTACGTGCCCAAGAAATTCCAACTCTCCTTTAATTAGCAGAGTCCTTTTGGTCTCAGACTTTGCCGGCACCTCTTCATTGGTCGTGCGACTTGTCCAAGATATCTTCATTCTTCACCTCAAAACTCACAACTCGGCCCCCCCAATTCTTCTCTGCATTGCTTCACTGGTCATCCAACACTCTCATCTGTCTGTCAAAACTGGTGTGATGTAGCATTCCAGGATTCCCAGCTTTGTTTCCGTGGCTAATTTTGAGTTGGTCACAATCTTTTTCATTTTTTTGAAATGCATCATTGGCCATTCCAATCCTGGGTTTTATTTCTAGGCCACACTTTTCTTTTAGATTACTCAAAGAACCCCCAGTAAAAATCTTGTTTTTTTTTAAACCTTTAATGAAATTTGGGAAGTTATTTAATTATAGGTCAGGTGGAGGTTGCACTTTATAATGTTTTCATTTATGAGGTCTGAGGTCCAAGTAGAACTTGGAAGTGAATTACAGGTTGATGGTGTTAGGTTACCGCTCTATCATAGCAAGTTGCACCATTATAAAAGACCCCATGGTGTGAACAATGAACCAGGTTCACAAATGTATTTTTTCTGATATTAGGAGACCTGTGAGCCTCTGAGCTTTTCCGTTCAATATTTTGAAGCTTTTATTCCTGTGTTAAGATTATAGCTCAATTTCAACCTTGAATTCTAAGCGACACCAGCCAGCAGTTAATGCAATAATTTATTTGAGAGACTCCTGAAGTGAGAGACTAAGTGCAAGTTGTAAGGTTAACAATTTATCTGGGTGAATTTTTGACGGTGCTTACAGTCATCCTTTCTAACTGTGCTGCTGTGCTACACACTACCACTCGCACCTCTCAAGTTGGAAAGAATGAATTGCATTTATGTAGTGCCTTTCACAACCGCTCAGTGTGCTTTACAGCCAACGTAGTCACTGTTGTAATGTGGGAAACACAGCATCCAATTTGCACACATCAGCTCCCACAAACAGCCAAAGGAGTTCTCCCTAGTGTCCAGGCCAATATTCATCTCAGTAAACGCCACACAAACAGAATATCCTGTCATGTCGCATTGCTGTTTTTGGGGGCTTGCTGTGTGATAATTGGCTGCTCTGTTTCCTACATTACAGCAGTGACTAGACTTCAAAAAGTACCTCATTGATTGTAATGCACTTTGAGATATCCTGAGGTAGTGAAAAGCTCTGTAGAAGTGCACGTCTTTCTACTCCTGCTTACCATCTGTCTCTCCTTTGTGAAGCTCCTTGTGGTATTTAACTATGTAAAAGGTGTTAACTGACAGAGGCATTTACTATGTAAAATGCAAGTTGAGTCATTGGGATGCTGTGGAGTGGATATTAACAGATTTGTTCTTTTGGGTTGCCCACAGATGGGAGAGATAATAATAAAACCAAAGGAGGTCCTCAAACGTGTGCTGGTGTTACCAGCAAGGAGAGAGTCTGAGGCGGTCAATGAACCCGACCAATGTGAAGGTCACTGAGTGACCAGCTTATGCCCAAGCTGTGCGTGTTGGGCCCCTGAATAGAGTCCAGAATAGGCGAGACCAGAATGTGACCAGACTGGTTGACCGGGAACAGGAATATAGATGGGAAGGGAAGTGCTGTTGATAAAAATAAAGGTTTTCTGCCTGGCTCTTCCTTCTCAACCTTGGCAAATTGCGCACACTCTGAGGGCAGTCGGTTAGCAAACCATTCCCTGTCTGCTGGGCACTGATCAGCTCAGCCCTTCTCAGCCTGTCAGGACGGATACGCCACAAGCACCAAATAAACATTTCCAAGGATCTGACCTCACAAAATCAAATGAAGGGGACTTCATTCGTACTCAGCATCATTCAGCACCACAGGGCAGCAGAGAAGGAGGCAAACTCTCAGAGCAGACCGACATTGTCTACCTGTCTGCGCCATCTAGTGGCCAGATTAAGATCACTGTTTGCGAGCTGCTCACCACCCATTTAATTGGCCACTACAGTGGGGGGAAAAAAAGCAGCTAGAAAATTATAACTGAAATGTTAATGTACAACCTTTTGGAGAGGAATTCAGATAGTGTAGCTTGTGTTAAATATGGGATAAGTCTCCATACAGAGTTCTAGCAGCAACAAAAACAACAATTTGTATTTACATAGCACCTTTTAATGTGATGAAATGTCCCAGGGCACTTGACAGGAGCAATATAAACCAGAATTAGACATCTATCCACACAAGGATATATTAGGACAGATGACCAAAAGCTTGGTCAAAGAGGTAGCTTTTAAGGAGTGTCTTAAAGGAGGAGAGGGGTAGAGTGGCTTCTTTAGTGGTGTCGGCATCACAGACTAATATTCGTATTCCGCCAGTATTTACCTGGGTCGCACTAGTTAAACTAGGCATGGCCTGCTCAGATAGTAACCCTGATAATGAAAACCTTTAAACGGAAAACATCGAAAGATGGGTCTTGAAGATTTCCAGTGATGGGGCTGTGACTATTTCCTTTGGCAGCTTGTTCCATTGTGGGATTGTCCATGGGAAGAAAGATTGTTGATGCACTGTCTTGAGAACAAATGGTCTTTGTAGTTTGTGTGGGTGGCTACCTCGTGTTTTGTCCTTGCCGGAGGGCACCAGGTTCTTGCTTCTGTAAACTCCCACCACAGAGATGTCCAGGGAATGAATTTCAGAGCTTAGAGCCTTGGGAACTAATGATTTTTTTTAATTCATTCATGGGAGTTGGGTGTTACTGGGGCAGTCCTGCATTTATTACCCATCCCTAGTTCAGAGGGCATTTAAGAGTCAACCACATTACTGCCTGGAGTCACATGGAGGCCAGACCAGACCAGGTAAGGACAGCAGATTTCCTTCCCAAAAGGGCATTAGTGAACCAGGTGGGTTGTTACAACAATCGACATCATTAGATTTTTAATTCCAGATTTCTATTGAATTTAAATTCCACTATCTGCTGTGGTGGGATTCGAACCCGTGTCCTCAGAGCATTACCCCTGGATCTCTGGTCCAGCAATAATACCGCTACGCCATCACCTCCCCATAGAGGAGCAACTCAAATTGAGGATGCTCAAGAGGCTAGTATTAGAAGAGATCCGACATCTCCGAGGGTTGGAGGGTTTGAGGAGATTACAGAGGGGAATTCGAAAGCAAGTGTGAGCCTCAACAAAACTGAGGCATTACTTAATTGGGAGCCAGTGCAGGTCAGCGATGGGGTGATGGGTGAGCGGACCTGTTGGGAGACAGTAGCAGAGTTTTGGATGACCTCAACCTTCTGAGGGTAGAACATGAGAGGCCAGCCAGGAGTGCATTGGAATTGCATCCAAATCATATACATTTCAGAAAACTATTGAAAGAAAAAGTCTTGCATTTATCCTGCAACGCACAGCCTTGCATATAGCACCTTTCAGAATCCCAGTACATCCCAAAGACCTTTTACAGACATTGAAGTACTTTTGAAGCATAATCACTATTGTAATCTAGGAGCATTATTTTGCATGGTTAACCTTCAAATATTAATAGATTTGTTTGAATATCTTGATCATTTTAAGTATTGTTAACTCCTGTGAGTTTATTTTTTACCACAGATGAAGTTTACAGTCTACGTTCTCAGTCTCTCCTCACCTCGATCTGTCGGAAGTGTTTTTTCTGGCAGTGTTGGTGACATATGTTGATTTGCACACATTTAATCAGCCTATGGTAACTTTTTTCATCTTTTAGAAATTGAGAGTAGCTTTTGATGTTTTATGGAGCAAACTGAAACCAAAATGTTGGTCTAGTGGATGATTTTGGGTGTCTTCACTCAGATGGGAACAGCCCATCCCAATCACTACCTGCTGCAGCATGCAGATCCTGGCTGGCAGTTGGCTCGGAGACATCCTGATAGGATTCTGCTTCCGTGACTAATATCATGTAAACACCTTCTAAACTTTGCCTGGAGCATCGGAGTATTGTGGAGCCAAATAACTTGGTGTTACCTTGATGTTTTTAATGTAAATCGCAGTCTCTCTTTGATTGACACTGCTTTCAAAACCCATATAGTTTCATTGTTGGGGTGCGGGAGGGAATCTAGTTTCTTAAAGGGACAGTGCTGCAAATTTGCAGAGGAAAGGGAGGAAGCATCCTTTTCCATTCAGCAACACAGTGGCTTTGGAACTTGATGTTTCCTTGGCGCGATGATGGTGGGTAAGAATGAGCTTAGTCTTCCTGTTCAAACCGTAACTGGGACCTTTTGGAAGGTTGTTTGTTCTTTCAGTATAATTTGTGGACTTCGCCGGTTCATTCAGAATTTATACGGAGAGTTGTGTTATTGGCCGGGATTTCCCGGCCCGGTCACGGTGGGACCCGCTGCTGGGAGATTCGGCGGGAACGGGCGATCCTGGTGGTGGGCGGGGCCAGAAAATCCCACCCATGGGCAGAACCTTCTGGATGACGTGCGGGTGGTGGAGCCCGCATGCCAGCGCTTAAAATGTCGCGCGAGCGTCCCGACGTCAGCGCGCGGCATGGCAATATTTCGATCGGCGGGCGCGCTCAGCAGCAGGACACGCGCCCGCCATTAATTAAAGGCCTCGTTAAGGCCCTTAACTTCCCAATCGTCGAGGATTTTGAGGGGCCCGTGTGATCTTCGGCTCAGCGCACGGGCCCAACGGGCAGGCGGGTAGGTGATTATTTTTTTTTACAAACCTCACCCACGGGCGGGACGAGGTTTGATAGCGGGTTTTAAAAAAGTTTAGTAAAGTTTTTGTTTACTTCATTAACATGCCCCATCTCGTGTGACATTTTCACGTGAGGGGGGGACGTGTTAATGAATTTTTTATTGTTCGATTTTTCATATTTTGCCAACCTTTCAGCGATTTCCCCCTGAGGCTGCACTTAGCCTCAGGGAGATGTGCGCTGGGAAAGATCGCACTCTGGCAGCTGGGGAATCCCTCCCTCCCCCCCTGCACAGGGAGCGCATAGCGCTTCCTGCCCACTTAAAATGGCGGCGGGGCCCGTTTCGGCGGCGGCGATCGGCTGCCTGCCCACCGCCGAGCCGGTGGGGCCCACACGCCCTCCCATCAGGGGCAAAATCCTGCCCATTGTGTTTGTGATGTGAGAAAGAACAGATTTTCCAGTTAAGCTTCAGTGATGGTGATCTCCTTTAGTGCTGAACGTCAGTCAGCGTGAAGTTTACCCTCTCACTGTTTATCCATCAGACATAGGAGCAGAAATTAGGCCATTCGGCCCATCGAGTCTGCTCCGCCATTCAATCATGGCTGATAAGTTTCTCAACCCCATTCTCCCGCCTTCCCCCCGTAACCTTTGATCTCCTTACCAATCAAGAACCTATCTATCTCCGTCTTAAATACACTGGTTAAATTATCAGGCGTATATTGAATTATATAACACCCATTACACATTTTACAACTCAGCACAATACTCACCGCTGTTAAATCACCATCAACAATGCCCCACGCGGAGTGAAAACAAAAGCATTGGAGCTGGTTCAACATCACTACACAGATTATTGAACTATTCGAACAGTATTTCTGAATGCCACTGCCTTTATTTGTTTAACAATAATGAAGAAACAGTTGGAATCATTGCAACGAGCTAATAAACCAGTTAAACTGCCTTTTTAACACGGACCATTTGTGATCAGTAAAATGAAATTGATCTATCAAAGATTGATCTGAGTGAGAAGACACATGGTTCAGGTCATCATCGGGTTTAAAAGGGGCAACAAGACAAAGGTCAGAAAGTTGTTTGGTGAGGTCCTAGAATCTGTGCTAAATGAACAAATAACCAAACCTCCAGAGACTGAATAGTACAGTTTTAAATAAAAGGTTGGCGTAGGTTTTCAAAGGGAAGGTCATGTTTAACCAACTGTAATGAATTCTTTGGAAAATGAAATAACACAAAGGGTAAATCTACAGGGCAGTTCAGTGGATGCGGCCTACATAAACATTCAGAAGGCTGGCGCTGTGTAAGAGACTCATGACAAAGGCCAGTGTGGTTGTGGAGCCAGGGGGCCAAGTGCAGAATGGATTAAAAATCAGCTACAAAACAGAAAAGGTAAGAAGACATTTTCAGACGGGAATAGTGGGATGTGATGTCCCGGAGGCCTCTGTTCAGGGACCACTGTTGTTCACCAAATCCACAGATGAACTGGATTCTGAACTTTGAGGTATAGGCCCGGGCACTGCAAGTCAGGAAATTCCCCAGCTTGTCACGTCCGCCTTGGGAGAAACTCTCCTGAATGGCGGGACCTTGGTTCTGGGAGGATGGGGGGTGGGGGGGGGCGAGGAAGTTGTGAGTTCAGGATACAGTAGAGCCCACCCCTGGACAAGAATGGAGGTGGTCACAGGGGCTGTCAGGTGCTGAACCGGGCTCATTAAATGGCCCTTTTCATTCTCTGGGACTTTGTCCCAGTTGTATGATGATATTTTAGGCCCTCTGGCCCTCACTCCTCACACCCCCTCAGCCCCCACCATCTCCGCATGCTACCTCCATGCCAACTCATGCCCCCCTGTCCACCTCCATGGCCCCTTACAGCGCTGATGCCAACCCACCCACCACCCTTGGCCTTGACATCCTCCATGTCAACTCACCCAGTATCCACCACGGACAGACTTCAGGAGCCAAGTTGAGATGAAATAAAATAAAGGTCTAAATTCCGATCACAAATTTCACTATATTAGAAATAAACTCCCATTCTTGAAACCCCATTCAAAACTTTTAAATCTCCTCAAGTGCCTAATTCCTTATAAAAATGAACATATTTATATTCATAACTCCACATTAAAGATAGCTAATCATTTAATAACTCTTTGAGCCTGTCAAACAATGAACTAGGGCCCCCTACTGAGATAAAGATAGGTTGGGGGAAAGCAGCCAAGCATTCATAAACAGCCCTGAGGCAAATGTCACGACCAGCTATTGTCACTGCTAATTGTGCAGACCTTATTCACCCTCCAAGAGACTTTATGACTGCTCCAAAATTTTTAAGCTAACGCTATGGGTTAAAACCCTGGCTGCTGTGAAAATGGAGTGCGTTTGAATTCAGTGCTGAGTTCAAATGGCCCTTCTAAGTTCGATTTCCCTGCCCGCCCCCCATCTCCCCTCCCCTAGCGATTAAAATGGGATCTGTTGGAGAGGTGGGGGGGATGGAACCTTCTGGATCCAGCCATTTTGGAAGCTCCGCAGCCCCTGCACAACCGCAAAAATCCGGGTCAAATTGGTATTTAATTTCAAACTGAGGGGATGGGTGGGGGGAAGAGCTGATAACATGAAGGCAACAGCAAAACACAGGAAAACAAACTGAGTGGGCAGAAAAATAGCAAATACAATTCAATAAAGAAAAGTGTGAGGTTATCACCTGAGTGTCGGGGATGAGGGTTCCGGCCTAGTCCTCTTCTGCAGCCTTGGCTGTGGTAATTGCACATCAGTGCCTCGCATTTTGGACAATCCATCGCGGATCACCAGAGGTCCACAAACCCCACACCTTGAGCACCATTGATCTGTAAATGCTATTACAATCCTTGGAAACATCCTCTTGTGATCTCAGTTTTGTACGGTGTCAAAATGGCTCTCTGCACATGGCTTTTAACCATGATCTATTGAAACTAACTGAACCATTCTATTCATTGCCTCATTATTTCTGGAGACAGTACCTTCTGTTGAGTTAATTCATTAAGCTTGGCTGTTCCATTTATCATCATTATTCTTTGTAGTTTTTGGTAGTCTACCTTCTGGAATTTTTCTTCCAAAACTGTAATGAAGCTGCTTCAATATCCAGCTCCAGTTAAACTGAGCTCATCTAATTGGAGCGAAGCTGCTATGTTCATTTTAATTCACCTTCGCTAATAATGAGCACCATGTAATTAAATGCAGGAAACCGAACACCGTTCGGGCCTATCACTGTGTACAAATTTCTCAATATTTATACAGAAATTGGCTAGTATTAATTTCGGCCTGCAGGGCTTGTTTCACTCTGTGACCCCCCTCGGTAAAGTGACACATGAATGCCTCCTATATTACTGAAATAAATTCTGAACACTATTGTTTCTTTACAGCATGCACAATAGTATTTTAAAAGCCAGAGTCACACTCACTCTCTTTACTACTTTCCCTGTCATACTTCTGCACTCAACTCATGACAGAACAATGTAATCCATGTGCGCGTGTGTGTGTCTGTGCGCGTGTGTGTGCCTGTGCGCGTGTGTGCGTCTGTGCGTGTTTGTGTGCCTGTGCGCGTGTGTGTGCCTGTGCGCGTGTGTGCCTGTGCGCGTGTGTGTGCCTGTGCGCGTGTGTGCGTCTGTGCGTGTTTGTGTGCCTGTGCGCGTGTGTGTGCCTGTGCGCGTGTGTGTGCCTGTGCGCGTGTGTGTGTCTGTGCGCGCGCGTGTGCCTGTGCGTGTTTGTGTGCCTGTGCGCGTGTGTGCCTGTGCGCGTGTGTGTGCCTGTGCGCGTGTGTGTGCCTGTGCGCGTGTGTGTCTGTGCGCGTGTGTGTGCCTGTGCGCGTGTGTGGTTCTATGCGTGTTTGTGTGCCTGTGCGCGTGCGTGTGCCTGTGCGCGTGTGTGTCTGTGCGCGTGTGTGCCTGTGCGCGTGTGTGTGCCTGTGCGCGTGTGTGTGCCTGTGCGCGTGTGTGTGCCTGTGCGTGTGTGTGCGTCTGTGCGTGTTTGTGTGTCTGAACGTGTGTGTGTATGTGTTAAATGTTGCCAGATTTTGTGTAAAATGGTTATATCTTAAATACGCAGTCAATATGAGTTTGTGAACAATATGCCCTCTTGTAGCCGGAGGAGAATGAAGTGATAAGTGGCCCTGAAAGAAATATCGCCCAGCCAGCCTCCACACCTGGACAGATTCCAAGCTCTATCTGGGCGCAATGAACCCGACTCCCATTCTCACCACTCTCCCCACCCCCCGAACTGAAATCCAGACTTACAGGGCACTTTCTCCGGGGTCTGGTTTGCCGAAATGGGGAATGTCCCAACTCTGTGCTCCCGGCCCAGGAGTGAAGACTCAGGCCTAGGGCTTTTCCTGTGTGATCTAAGCTTACCCTCCATTCATTTACATTTTTAACCCCAGGCCCTGTTTTCTCCTTGCTCTTTGAAGTGATATCCTGGCTTTCCCTTATCTGGGCCATTTAATCTCATCCACTCTGCCGGAGCGGAGGACAATTAACTGGTCTCTGTATAGATTGTAAAGTTTAAGCTGTTCCAACCTTTCTTTATCTCATTATAGTTAGAGTCAACTTAAAGGAAACTTCATAAACTTAAAAGGGGCGGAGATTTTTCAGCCTTTTCTGATTTGCAATACCGTTTTAAAGCAAGTGCTTGTTAATCATTTTTATTGCCACATTTTAAGAAAAAGGTTTTCATTTTTTCTGTTCTAGAACTGAACAGTCCCAATGAACAAGACAGCCTGTGATCTTCATATCCATATACCCTATAACCTACACACCACATGGACTGTTCACCTCCACTTCTGCCTCACTCCCACTGTCGCTGACCCCTATCCCCACTTTTGCAGTCTCTGGCAGCCTCTCGTGCCCGAGCAACCTCCGTTAGCTCAAAAACCCCACCGTCTGCATCCAACTTGGCCCGACTCTGGCCCTGGCCAACTTCTCCTGGCTCCCATTGTATCAAAGTCAGAATCTTGTCGACTTCCACACCTCTCTGCCCTTCCTTTACCTCTCCAACTCCCTCTAACTCTCCCTCTCACTCCCAGGTTTGCTGACCCTCGAATTCCGGCCGTTGCTTCCCCTGGATGGACCAAACCCACTGGCACTGGGCCCCATCCTCTGGAATTCCAGCCCTAGACCCCTCCATCTTGCTGCTTCCTCCTTAACCTCCCTTAAAATCTTTCGACTTGGCTGCAGTGAATTATTTTTGCCTGTAGCCAGTGGCCCTCAGTTGAGTCCCAGCAGGGAAATGGGAGCGGGATAGAGGGGGAAGCAGGAGGAGGAGGGGGGGGTGCAGGGGACAATCGCTACTTTGTGAAATAATAATTTTTACCTTTGGATGCCGGGATTGCTGAAGAACCTTGAGTGAGGCCCCCCCCAGGTTGAGCAGCAGGGACTCGGGTACAGACTATCCCACTGCTAAGTTGGATCGCTTTGTGCCCATTTTACACCCGGCAAACCACAGCAGGGTAAACCCCAGGGATTCCTCATTACATAACGCTGCCCCAAAACACCTGGTAGGAGGGGGCCGGGGTAATGCCAACAGGAGATGTAAACATGCAGGATTTTGAATAGAAAGTAACTTGGGGAGTGGGGGGGGCGGTGATATCGTTATGGTGTCTGATTGAGATTCGAACCCAGTAACACTGATTTAAACTTGGATGGAAGCCAGCGCCAGTGGCTGGGATTTTACGGGGCCCCAGAGACTGGGGGTGGGGGTGGGTTAAAATCGGGTGGGTTGGAGAGAGAGCTGTGCCTGTCGCCTGTCCACTACTACTGACATTTACCTACTAAAACCCTTAACCGACCAATTAAGGGTCACTTAAGGGTCTGTAGTGGCAGGTGGGCACTTTACCACCAGGGGGAGAGCACCAGGTAAACCCTGGCAGGCTTGGGGGGGGGTCCCTCCTGATTCGGGGGAGGGGGGGTCCCTCCTGATTGGGTTGGGGGGGGTCCCTCCTGATTGGGTGGGGGGGGTGGGGTCCCTCCTGATTGGGCACCCTGTGGCCCACAGAGGCTCCCCCAGCGGCAAGGGCTATTCCCCACTGGAAGGACACCCCTTTTGCCCTCACCGTCGCTACCCCCCACCCACCCAACACCCCTCACTGGAGCCTGAACGTTTGACCCCAAACGCACTTAGCTGCAGTCGGGGCTTCCAGCCGACTGTAACCGGAGAGATGCAGGCTCCCTGACACCGGTGGCTCTTGGATGCAAAGACACTGGGGTTGAAGTGGGGGTTGGTGAGGGTGGGGGGAAGTGAAGCCAGACCCATGACAGCAGGTAATTAACTGTCTGCTTAATGTAACATTTAGTCAGGGCTCTCCGGATCGCTGGAGGCAAGGTGTTAACATTACATCAATTGTATTGTTAAGGTCAAGGATAAATAGGTGGAGGGGGTTGATTAATTATCATGAACACATATAAAAATAGACAGTTTCCATGACTGGTGGGCACCACGGTGGCTAGACTGCATCATCGGCCCCCAAAACGACATTCTCATTTAATTATGTAAGGTTCCTTTAATTATATTTAGTTACAACGCCCCTTAAAGGGCTATTAATTGGTTTAATTGACTTTTCTTTATGGATTAATTAGTTTTTGTTTCCACCAGTACTCTGACGAGTACGAAAGGAGACTGTGGTGACACCGGGTTGGTGGATAGACACGGGCGGGAGATATGGAATTGCTGCATTCTGTGGATTAAATAGTCATCAGGAAAAGGATTTGTGTCTCGATTCTTTTACACCATCTGGTTTGGCATCATTGATATCTCAGAGCTGCCCTTAAACTTTCCGACAAGCAGGCAGGGCCACTGTAAAATCCCAGCAGGGTTTTGGCTCCAAATGTCTTGGAAAGGTCATTAAAATGTTTACGACACCGTTCCTTAACCCTAACTCCATAATCCCAATATGGCGAAACAGGCAGTGGAATGATTATCCTTGGGTGCATCTGTTTACATCTCACACAGAACAAGGAGACAGCTGGACTCATAGAAGCAGGTGCTGGGTGTGTGGAGTGTGTGGGTGGGTGTGGGGTGTGGGTGGGTGTGGGGTGTGGGTGGGTGTGGGGTGTGGGTGGGTGCGGGGTGTGGGTGGGCGTGGGGTGTGGGTGGGTGTTTGTGGAGGGGGTGTATGGTGGGCTGTGGGGTGTGTGGTGGGCTGTGGGGTGTATGTGTGTGGGGTATATGTGTGTAGGGGGTGTGGGGTGTGTAGGGGGTGTGGGGTGTGTAGGGGGTGTGGGGTGTGTGTGGGGTGTGTAGGGAGTGTGGGGTGTGTAGGGGGTGTGGGGTGTGTAGGGGGTGTGGGGTATGTAGGGGGTGTGGGGTGTGTAGGGAGTGTGGGTTGTGTAGGGGGTGTGTGGGCTGTGGGGTGTGTGGGGGGCCTGTGTGTGTGGGTGGGTGTGGGGGTGTGTGTGTGGGTGGGTGTGGGGGTGTGTGTGTGGGGGTGTGTGTGTGGGGGGGTGTGTGTGTGGGTGTGTGGTGTGTGGGGGGGTGTGTGTGGGTGGGTGTGAAGGTGTGTGTGTCCGTTGATAGCTGTCTCACACCTAAGCTAAAAGGTTGTGGGTTCAAGTTTCGCTCCAGAATCTTTTGCAACAAAACCTAGGCTGTCACTTGACAGCAGTACTGAGACGTGCTGCACTGTCAGAGGCTTTGTCTTTCTGAAGGAACATTGATTCAAGCCAGATATAAACGATTCCATGGTCCTGTTGTCAATTGTTTCTGTAGTGTAGTGGTCATGATGTTTGCCTAACTTGTGAAAAGACACCAGTTCGAAACTGGGCAGAAACATTATCAAAAATTACTCTTTAATAAGTGCGGATGATTTGATAATTCATGCCTGTTGTTGCGTGTTATAGCAGTAATGGTGATGGCTTAGCGGTATTTTTCACTAGGCCAACGACCAGGGTAATGCTTTGGGAACCTGGGTTTAAATCCTGCCAAGGCAGATGGTAGAATTTGAATTCAATAAAAATCTGGAATTGAAATGATTGTTGTTAAAAACCTAGTCAATAACTGTTAGTCTGAAGTGGGTGAATATTTACAGGTGCTGATAACACTATGTGACCTTGTTAAGAGTTACAAATAGGAGAATTAAAATTATCGACCTCCAAAGGATAGACTCGTTGCAGTGATAAGCTGTTGCGGCAGAGGTAATTGTCCAGGAGTTTAATTTGTTTTGAAGTTTTTAGAAAATGGAAAATGAGGAAGCGATTGAAGGGCTGAAGGAGAATGATGTTTTTTTAAGAGTGAAGGAGGCCATTGCATTTCTTAGATTCAAGAAAATAAACAAAAACGGGATAAAAACATTGCAAATGTTTTAAGTCATCCAAAATGAACAAGGAGATACAATTAGCGGAAGAAGATTTTAAAGTGTTTTTTAAGTTAAGGAATATAGAAAAAGGAAGCATTTCAGAGTGATGGAGCATCAGGAGAAACCTCGGGGAAATGAGTAGCATCAAGAGAGAGAGAAGGTCAGGGCTTTGGTATAAATAATTTAAAAACAGTTGAAATACTAAAACATTCTTTCTTCCCAGTGACAACACTTTAGAGGGAGACTGCCTGCTTACGATGTGTAATGAAATTGTCGGCCTGTTTATGAAGAGTTGCTGCGCACGTTCGAGATACTTTATATACAGCAGAAAAGTTCCTCCGTAAATGTTCCAAATCCTCCAGGCACAAGTTCGGGGCAGGATTTTCCTATGGGTTTCATGCCCCCGATGTTGAGACCAAACGAGGATATCGAGCTCACACTCGCAGGGAACCAAGACCTGTGGAGCAACCTTCCTGAAGACAGCCTTCTAATTGGCCACCCCCCGTGCCCACTGCCCTATTGAGGAGGGCGAGCGGGGGGTTCCTGATGCTGCCAGCCCCGATCAGAGGTCGAGTAGCTCTTGAGCCTCGGTAGCCCCATCGGTAGAGATGGGCACAAGCAGGCCGGGGACCGTGAGGGCACCTCAACATGGGGGTACCTTGGAGGCGTAAATTTAAACCTGAAGGATTAGACCGATAACCAATTTAAGATTGTTATTCGGACTCGCAATGTGGTGCATTATTGTGCACTGGAAGCTACATATATTAATACACACCTGTTTCATCTAAACAAAATAAGTGACAGACATTCGCTAGTTCATTCCCCAGGGCGATGTCTTGACTAATTAAGAGTCAAGCCGCCTGGTTTAAATTGCAAACAATGCTTGGCAGTTAACTGTCAGTCACTATCAACTGGTGCATTCTCCATGGCAACACCCCTATCAGTCAGAGTCCCACTGGCCAACCAATCAGCACTCTCTCCTCGTACAGTATAAATATGTCGTTTCCCCCGACGTTGGGACTTTCTTGCGAATGGTCCTGATGAGTGGAAGACGAGAAGCTTCGACAAACAATGTCTCCATTTTCAACGAGACTCAAATTTGAACTTTAACGGGTCAGAAGGGCCGAGGAGGCAGGCCCCTCCGTTTGGAGGGGGAGGGGGGACCCCTCTGGTGGCAGCGATTCGGCGTGAGTACGGCCTTTCCTCCCAGCAGCCCTCTCTCTGGGGAGTTGGGAAGGGGGGGGGGTGGACCTTCAGGCTCAGATTGGCCCCCTGAACCGTGGCATCCGCATGTGCTAATGGGGCTGCTCTGTTCCTCCCTCCCCCACCTCCTAACCCACCACCCAGCGGCTAGGAAAACCCAGCTCTAAGAGTCTCCCAAAAAAAAAACGCTAAACGAGCAAAGACGCTGCTATTTAGGAGTTGATCGAAGGAAAGACCTATAGGACCCTCCCCGCTTCTGACTCAGTTTATATAAATAAATTAACCAAATGAAAACGTTTTAAGGCAGGTTTCAATTTCGAAATGATAAAGCGAGGGCGTGAGAACAGTCAGTGAGCACCAGGAAAGGCTGGAGTGTTAACGCCGGGGAACTGTGACCAGCTTCATTTCACTGGATTATTAAGCAACATCGTTAGAGAGGCGAACCAGGCTCATTTGTCTGAATTTGAACACGATCGATGGGGGGGGGGTCCAGATGAGTTGAGCTCCGGCAGGTCACATCTGAGGAACCTATTGGAAAATTTTCGAAGAGTTCGCTGAAACCGCTGATTTTGGAAAATCCAAAGCAAACGTTTAATAACGTTATTATCGCCGGATACCTGTCTGACGAATGCAGAGTCGAGAGGCGACAAATTAGACCGTGTCTGAGAGTAGGAAATGGAAGGCAGTTTTCTAATGAGAAGTATTCATATCGGAGTGCAATAATTAGCAACATGGCACTGGAATCAATCCTAAATCAGCTCCTTCTCCTCATCTTCTTTAATGACTTTGATAGCGGGATAATGAGTATCAAATCTGCCGGCACATTATCCAAAATTGTTTGGGAAAACTAACAAGGTGGGTTAACATGCAGAAGCAGCTGTAAAGGGCTTAATATCCGAGCAGATGGTTTTGGGTGATTGATTAACCTGCGTACAGTTTTGGGGAGTAATTTAGCGGCAGAGGCAGTGAAAATGCCTTTAGAATGTGTTACACCTCAGCATCGGTCAGTGCGTCTTTCAGTTTTGGATCTTTTGTTCAACGTTTCTCACGTCGTGAGCTGGGATTTTGCAAAGTGTGTGACTCTCAATATATTTCTGAAAACCAGAACTGCAGAAAAAACTATCCAGCTTTGCAGAGATGTGACAAATCTTTAATCTGCACCAATAAATCATATTCTAGCACAGCACAGGAGGAGGCCCTTCAGCCCTTCAAGTCTGTACCAGCTCTTTCGAAAAGCAATCCAGTTAGTCCCAATCTCCAGCTCTTCCCCCATATCCCTGCAATATTTTTCTCCCTCAAGTATTTATCCCATTCCCTTTTTGAAGGTGACCATTGTACCTGTATCCATCAGACAGCAGACTCAAAACCCAAACCACTTGTTACATGGAAACGCTTTCCATCATTTCACCTCTGGTTCTTTTTGCAACCTGTGCCTTCTGGCTGTTGACTCTTCAGCCGGTGGAAGCAGTTTCTCTTCATTTACTCTTCCTGAACTCTTCATAGTTTGAAGCACCTTGGTCAGATCTCCTCTTAACCTTCTCTGCTCTAAGGAGAACAATCCCAGCTTCTCCAGTCTCTCCACATAATCAAAGTCGCTCATCCCTGGAAATATTGGGCGG
Organism: Cetorhinus maximus; assembly: GCF_964194155.1. Classification (NCBI taxonomy): domain Eukaryota; kingdom Metazoa; phylum Chordata; class Chondrichthyes; order Lamniformes; family Cetorhinidae; genus Cetorhinus; species Cetorhinus maximus. The sequence goes on from NC_135890.1 coordinate 5,109,200, forward strand.
GATTTTCCGGCCCTGACACAGAGGGACAGGAAATTCCCATCTAAAGTCAACAGGCTTTTGGCTGCTCTCCGAATTTTCCAGTCCCGTGGCGGGACCAGGAAATTCCGGCCATTCCAAAAAAAATTATAACACCTCACACACGCACGCAGACACACACAGACACACACACACACGCAGACACACACACACACGCAGACACACGCACACACGCAGACACACGCACACACGCAGACACACACACACGCAGACACACGCACACACACGCAGACACACACGCACAGACAAACACGCAGACACACAGACACACACACACACGCAGACACACGCACACACGCAGACACACGCACACACACACACGCAGACACATGCACGCACGCAGACACATGCACACACACATGCAGACACACACACGCACACACACACACACACACGCACACACACACACACACACACACACAGACAAACACGCAGACACACAGACAGACACACACACGCAGACACACACACACAGACGCACGCACACACACACACACACACAGACAAACACGCAGACACACACACACATGCAGACAGACACACGCACGCAGACACACACATGCAGACACACATGCGTACACACATGCGTACACACACACATACACACACAGACACACACATGCAGACACACACGCGTGTACACACACACGCACACACACACAGACACACACACACAGGCAAACACGCGGACACACAGACACACACACACAGACACGCACACACCACACACAGACACACACACGCACAGACACACACACAGATGCGCACGCACACACACGCAGACACACACACACACACGCACACAGACGCACGCGCACACACACACACACAGACAAACACGCAGACACACACACACATGCAGACAGACACACGCACGCAGACACACACATGCAGACACACACATGCAGACACACATGCGTACACACATGCGTACACACACACATACACACACAGACACACACATGCAGACACACACGCGTGTACACACACACGCACACACACAGACACACACACACAGGCAAACACGCGGACACACAGACACACACACACAGACACGCACACACCACACACAGACACACACACGCACAGACACACACACAGATGCGCACGCACACACACGCAGACACACACACACGAACACACGCACTCAGACACACGCACGCATGCATGCAGACACACGCACGCATAGACACACACACACGCAGACAGACACACGCAAACACACACGCACGCAGACACACACGCACGCATAGACATGCACGCATAGACACACACACACAGACACACGCATAGACACACACACAGACACACACGCACAGACACACGCACGCAGACACACGCACGCAGACATACACACACACGCACGCATAGACACACACACACACACACACACACACAGACAGACAGACAGACACACACACAGACAGACACACACACACAGACAGACACACGCACGCAGACACACACGCACGCAGACACACACGCACGCAGACACACACGCACACACACACACCCACACACACACACCCAGACACACACACACAGACAAACACGCAGACACACACAGACACGCACACACACTAGACACAGACACACACTCGCACACCACACACACAGACACATACACATGCACAGACACACGCACAGACACACACACACACACACACAGACGCGCACGCACACACACAGACACGCACGCACGCACACAGACACACACACACGCAGACACACACACACGCAGGCACACACACATGCATGCAGACACACGCACGCATAGACACACACACACAGACACACACAAACAGAGCCACACAGACGCAGAGACACACACACACCACACACACGCACAGACACACACACACAGACACACATACACTACACACACACGCACAGACACACACATACACACACACACACACACACAGACGCAGAGACACACGCACACCACACACACGCACAGACACACACACACGCACAGACACACACTACACACACACACGCACAGACACACACATACACATATAAACACGCAGACACGCACAGACACACTCGCACACACGCAGACACACGCACGCACAGACAGACACACGCACGCACAGACAGACACACGCACACAGACAGACACACACACACAGACACACACACGCACACAGACACACACACACGCAGACCCAGCCACACAGACGCAGAGACACACGCACACCACACACACAGACACACACACGCACAGATATACACACAGACACACACACTACACACACACGCACAGACACACACACACGCACAGACACACACATACACATATAAACACGCAGACACGCACAGACACACGCACACACACGCAGACACACGCACGCACAGACACACGCACACAGACACACGCACACAGACAGACACATGCACACAGACAGACACACACATGCAGACCCAGCCACACAGACGCAGAGACACACGCACACCACACACACAGACACACACACGCACAGACATGCACACAGACACACACACTACACACACACGCACAGACACACACATACACATATAAACACGCAGACACGCACACACGCACAGACACACGCACACAGACACAAGCACACAGACAGACACACGCACACAGACACACACGCAGACACACACACGCACAGAGACACACAGACAGACACACACACAAAGACACATGCACAAAAACATGCAGACACACACACACAGACACACACACACACACAGACACACACGCAAAGACACATACACACACGCAGACACACACACACACACACACACACACAGTCAGTGGGCAGGACCGAAAATTCTCACCAGAATTCAATGGACTTTTTGCTGGTCCATCAAATTATCTATCCCACCAGCGACGATTCCCGCACTGGGTGGGTCCAGAAAATTCAGGACATTGTAACTTTCCAGTGCTGAAAAGAAAAATAAAAGTCTTGCACTTATATATCACCTTTTCATGACCACTGTTACTTTACAGCCAATGGTGTACTTTTGTCATATGGGAAATGCTGCAGCTAATTCATGCACAGCAAGCTCCCACAAAGTTGATAGTGACCAGTTAATCTTTTTTTGGTGTGATGTTGATTGTGAGATAAATATTGTCCAAGACGATGAGATAACTCCCCACTCTCCTTCGGAATAGAGCCATGGGATCTTTTAAGTCCACCTGAGAGGGCAGACAGGGCCTGTGCTTGATGTGGCAACCATAAAATGACACCTCTGACAGGCGGCACTCTCTCAGTACGCCACATTGAGTGTCGGCCACGGTTACTTTATTGTGCTCAAGTCACTGGAGTGGGACTTGAACCCACAACTTCCCCCCTCAGAAATGAGAGCTCTCCCAACAGGTGCATGATTGATTTTAAAAAATGGATGAGGACATTCGGTGCTGCCGTTTAGCAAGTTTTCCCTGAAGAGACTAAGGTCTTGACTGAGGAGTGGGAGAAGAATGAAATGCTTCAGAGAGATACCTCTAGTTGTCATTTCAAGGTTGAAACTTATAGTAGTTGTCTGATGAGTTATAAATTCTTTGAAAGAGTGAAGTATGTTGACTGAAGGGATTAGGAACTTGGGAGAGCAGAGCCAAGGTCAGATTTTACAAGGTGGGAAGCTTGCGTCTACACAGCTGAAGTGGAGTGTTATCTTTGATTGATTAACATCTTTATGAGGTTGTAATAAGTTATTCTTTCTTTGATCTGTTTTTCAATGTTTGTATGTTTATTTGAGAGGATGGTCTTGTGGTATAGTGGGCAGCGCCCTGACCTCTTAGCCAGAAGCTCTGGGTTTGAGTCCCACTCCAAGACTTGATGGCCAACAGAAGGTCCATTTGTAATGCGGCCAAACAGCTTGATTGTCAACCTGATCATTTTTCCTTTGGCAGGCATTAAGGTCTGGAGAGTCTCCTGGTCCCTGGTCAGTCATGCTTGATGTGGAGCGGCACCCCTCACACTATAGCCTCCAGCTTCAGGCTGGTGACCTGTTCCAGGAAAAACAAGCTACAGAACACAGATGTGGGCATGTGCTTTGTCATGCGCCAGGCATTTCTTGATGCGGGAAGTCTTCCAAGATTATGTCTATTTAGACAAGATTAAGAAATCTCAGCTCCAGGACATCACTGCAGGAGTTCCTCAGGGTAGTGTCCTAGGCCCAACCATCTTCACCTGCTTCATCAATGACCTTCCTTCCATCATAAGGTGAAAGTGGGGATGTTCGCTGATGATTGCACAATGTTCAGCACCATTTGTGACTCCTCAGATACTGAAGCAGTTCATGTCCAAATGCAGCAAGACCTGGACAATATCCAGGCTTGGGCTGACAATTGGCAAGTAACACTCGCGCCACACAAGCACCAGGCAATGACCATCTCCAACAAGAGAGAGTCCACCCATTGCCCCTTGACATTCAATGGCATTATCGTCACAGAATCCCCCACTTTCTACATCCTGGGGGTTACCATTGACCAGAAACTGAACTGGACTAGCCATGTAAATACTGTGGCTACAAGAACAGGCCAGAGGCTAGGAATCCTGCAGCGAGTAACTCACCTCCTGACTCCCCAAAGCCTGTCCAACATCTGCAAGGCACAGGTCAGGAGTGTGATGGAATACTCCCCACTTTCCTGGATGAGTGCAGCTCCAACAATACTCAAGCTTGACACCATCTGGAACAAAGCAGCCCTGCTTGATTGGCACCCCATCCACAAACATTCACTTCCTCTACTACCGACACACGGTAGCATCAGTGTGTGTACCATCTACAAGATGCACTACAGAAACTCACCAAGGCTCCTTAGGCAGCATCTTCCAAACCCACGACCGCTACAATCTAGAAGGACAAGGGCAGCAGGTACATGGGAACATCACCGCCTGCAAGTTCCCCTCCAAGCCACTCACCATCCTGACTTGGAAATATATCGCCGTTCCTTCACTGTCGCTGGGTCAAAATCCTGGAATCTTCCTAACAGCACTGTGGGTGTACCTACACCACATGGACTGCAGCAGTTCAAGAAGACAGCTCACCACCACCTTCTCAAGGGCAACTAGGGATGGACAATAAATGCTGGCCCAGCCAGCGACGCCCACATCCCGTGAATGAATAAAAAGGAAATTGTAAAGTGGGGTAAAACTTTTGTTATGGAAACTATAATATCAATTTTTCAAAGCAGATTTCTGAATGGGTGTTTTTTCATGAGCATTTCAAGGCTTGTCATTGTCATTATATAGCTCATTGGTTCAATAGTGTATACTGGGTCAGCGGGCATGGAGGTAGCATGGGTGATATCTTTAAGAACATAACTTTCAGAAGGTTCCGGAATCCTGGCGATGTTTCACGACTCCTCTCAGGGGCCATGAGCCACTGGTCCTCAAGAAGCTGGCCCGACTCCACGGAAACTCTGAAGGGGTGGATGTGGAGGAGTGCAACATAAGATGCCGTCCCCACAATGGACCTGGCCAAGCTGGGAGTGCAGGTTGTGGGCAGGGCTGTGCATTGCACCGACACAAGTTGCCGGCGCCAGGAATTAAGGGTGGGAATCCCAGAGCCGGGACCCTCCCATTTTTAAAGACCTGCGGAGTTGGATCGGCTCCTCGAAAATCCGACCCCCCTGTGTTTACCCCCTGCTGGGATGTGCAGTTATTGTGATCCGCTACATTTAAGGAGTGGGCCTCCGATCGGCGCCCCTGTTTGGGGGCGTGCTGCCATTTTATGTGGGCAGGCCAATTAAGGCCCGCCCAGCGTGATGTCCGCCAGGAAGCGCTATGCACTCCCTGTGTGAGTCGGGGGGGGGGATTCCCTCGGCCGGGAGTGTCCTCGCCCGTGTGTGCACGCGAAGGAGCCACTGATCTCCCTGAGGCTGAGGGAGATCGGCTCAGAATTAAAACTTTTAAGGTAAATGTTTAAAAAATGTCCCTGACATGTCCCCTCACGTGACACTGTCATATGAGTTGGGACGTGTCCATGACTTTAACACAAACCTTTATTAAATATTTTTAAAAACCCTCATCCCGCCCGTGGATGAGGTTTGATGCTTTCTCTGAAGCCCGCCAGGGCTCCCGGCCTGCCCGCCGACCTTAAGGTTGGACGGACAGCCCTGTCAATCACCTAAATTGTTTTATTAATGGCCTCAATAGGCCGTTGACAGGTTGGCGGGTGCACAGCTGACTCTGCTGCGCCCCCACCGACCTGAAAATGGAAATGGCGTCGGGAGTTCCGCCCGACATCGTCCCGCATCATTTAACGGGTCAGCGAGTGAGCCCCACCTCCCCGCTCACCGAGTTAAAGATCCTGCCCTTAGTGCTCGGTACTCGGTCCGTGCTTTTCTATCATTAATCACTTCACCATTGGCAGCCGTGCTTTCAGCTGCCATGGTCCCAAACTCTGGAATTCCTTCCCTAAACCTCTCCACCTCTCGGAGGCAGGCGGGCGCTTCATTTCTCGTCACTGGCCAGCGTGCCAGTTCCCCAGCTCCATCCCACCCCATACTTCAGCTTGTTTAAAGGCCTATTGAGGCCCATTGTCCGAAGCCAACTGGAACTTCCTGGGATTTTTTTTGTCCATGGAGGCGTTGGGGATCAGCGTATAGCTACCTCCCAATGGCACACAAAGGGCCAGCGTTCCAGGCAGGACTGGAGGCCCCAGCTGCCTGCCCAGGTACAGCAGCCGCAGCCTCAGGCTGCCCTGTGGAGGGAAAGCCCCTATGGTGGCGGCCCAGCAGCTGTGGCTATTTCTTTAAGCCAAAGTTAGAAGAGTTAGTGAGAGAGAGAGGACGCCTCCATTTTGCAATCCCCTCTCTCTTACTTGCCTGAAAAGGCGGTGTGCTGCTCCTCCTGTGCTGGAAGGCCTCCTATTGGTCTCCGAGCATGGCGAGCCCACCCTCTAGTTACTAATTGGCCAATTCTGGAAAATCACAGCCCAGCGACTGTACCCCACAGAGTGGGGGCTTCTGACCCACATTTGACCTTGACAACAGGGTCCTGAAGCCTGTGGAGGAAATCCAGCCCCAAGGATGTAAAAACATGGAATAACATTTCATCTAGTGTTCATAACATGTTAACTGTAGATGAGAGAATACCCTTAGTGAGGTCTAATGGGCTGCAGGCTCAGAATGAGCTGCTTATTCATTCTGACCATAACCTCAGTGAGGCCATTGGCATTATCTTCCTTCTTCTCTCGTTTTCTTCAAGCCTCCCTCAGTCCACGTCTCAGTGTCACCCGCCCGCCTGATTTTTCTCCTCCCTCTGCTGTTTTTACCCTCAGTTTCTCCATCAGTTGTTGCCAGGCCAAGGCTGCCAGGTCTCTGTTTCCCATTTCCGTGCTTGCCTCTCTTTCTCTCTCCCTGTACTTGGTGACCCTTCTGATTCCTGAACTTCTGCTCTTGATCCGACCCGCTCATTTGTCTTTCTGTCCATCCTTATTCTGAGCGTCCTGTGCCACACCCACATTCCAAAAACTGTTCTCTTCCTCTCTCATCCTCTTTCTTCGGGATTAGCCTGGGTGAGATAAACAACCGCTGGCGGGTTAAATTCCGAATTGGACCAGTATATTTGGGTTGAACGGAGTTAAAATCTGCAGTCGTCAGGAGCTAAATGTCAAAACTGTTGATGCATCATTTCTTACCTGAGGAAGGATGTGTTCTCTCTAGAGGGAGCGCAGCTAGACTGATTCCCGGGAGGAGGGGATTTTCCTATGCGGAGAGATTGAATACACTGGGCCAATGTTCCCTGGTTTGGAAGAATGAGGGATGGTCTAATTGAAACGTATAACATTTTAAAGGGGCTTGACAGGGTAAATTCGAAGAAAAGAACAAGAGATCGCGCCCTCAGAATAAGGGGTCGAACGTTTAGGGCTGGAATGAGGAGAGGTTTCCTCACTCAAAGGGCTGTGAATCTTTAGAATCCTCTACTCCAGAGAGCTGCAGATGCTCAGTTGTTGAGTATTTTGAAGACAGAGCTCGATTGATATCTGGGTACTAAGGGGATTAAGGGATATGGGAATGTTACAGGAAGGTGGAGTTGAGGTTGAAGATCAGCCATGATGTTTTTGCATAGCAGAGCAGGCTTGTGGGGCTGAATGGCCTACTCCAACTCCTATTTTTAAAGTTCACCAATGATAGAGGAAGAGAGCACATCCTCATAACACAAACCCATTGAAGATACTTACAGCCCAGCTCCACTGACCCTCAGGAGATTTCATTCCCCCATGTGTCAGAGGTTTCATTCACAGCACCGGGTAGATATTAGCACCGGCTCTCCGAATGGGCACTTCATCTTGTGCCCTTCTCCCCGTAACCCTGCACATTCTTCCTTTTCAGATGATTCCCTTTAGAATGCCTCGATTCAACCTGCCTCCACCACACTCTCAGGCAGTTCATTCCAGACCCCAACCCCTCGCTGCATGAACAAGTTTTTCCCTCATATCGCTTTTGCTCCTTTGGCCGATTACTTTAAATCTGTGCCCTCTCGTTCCCAACCCTTTCATGAATGGGAACAGTTTCTCCCTTTCTAATCTGTCCAGACTCCTCATGATTTTGAATCCCTCTATCAAATCTCCTCCCAGCCTTCTCTTCTCCAAGGAAAACAGCCCCAACTTTGCCAACCTATCTTCATAACTGAAGTTCCTCGTCCATAAAGCCATTCTGAAGAATCATTTTTGCACCCCCTCCAATGCCTTTACATCCCTCCTGAAGTGCGGAGCCCAGGGTGACATTTCCCACCAGGCACTCCAACATTTTCACTCACATTAGTGTGAAGGTGCGCTCGTTCATAAGTAACCTTGGGCTAGATGGACTGAATGGCCTGATCTCATTTCCAGTTTCCTTAATACTCTGTTTCTGACGATAATATTACCATTGATGGTGGAGGACAGTTTGAGACTCTAAATTGTATTTCATCAGGAAAGAAAGGCAATTTTCGTTTCTATGTACATTACCGTTCTGTAATCTTGTGCTGATGTGAGTCAGTAATGTTTCTTATGAAATGTTGCAGCTCACAACCTAGTTATCAAAGCAAGAGATACTGGAGAGATATAGATATACTATATATATATATGTGTGTGTATATATATATATATATATATATATTATATATATATTCTCCAAAAATGAGCACTTCACACACTGTGACAGCTGGAATATGACATAGTGATTATTATGGAGACCACAGCTGATATTGCCTGAATTATAATAAGGGCTAAAGTTCCCAGTTTTTAATTAGCGTCACAGTAGATTATTAACTGTCCTTTTGCTGGGAATGATTAGAGCCTCCTGCACTGTGTCAGTGACAAACATTAGTACAACACAGGTACCCTCCACACCGAGCACAGGCCATGCGTCCTGCTGTTGGTCCTTTTCCTGGAAATTATTAATGACTTGATAATTGCTCTCAACAAATTTTAAGATTATTCTCTCCAGCTAGTAAATTTTCACCCACCTATACGTAATGTTGAATGTCAGGAAACAGACAAGGTGCACTTGCTGAAGCAATCGGTAAAGACATAAACATATTTTTGTATCTAAACTTGCGGGTCTGCATTCAAATTGATGCAATTACGGTGCTCAAAAACCCATTTGGTCTTTTGTGTGGCTCGGTTTGATTCCTTGCTGTGACATTCTCCTGCATAGCATGTTAAATAATAAATAACAATCAGCTTGAGGTACAAAGTGAACCATTGGCCTTCATTATCCCACCTAAATTGGCATTCGCTGTCCCTCTTGTCATATTTAGACTGCGTTGTTTAGCTGCAGGGCGCTTTCTGAGCTATAAGCTGATTAAATCGATGCAGCAGGCTGCCATTAACTGAATTGAAGTTTGTATATAAATTCAGTTCCCTCATCTTGTACTGCTGAAGATTATAAAACCCAGAACCGCAAATACACCACCCCCGCTGAATGCCATAAACGAGAAATCGCTTTCCTAAATATTTGCAAATATTTAGCAGGGTTTCTCTGTGCAGGTTTGTATTGATTTCTGGCAGTAGAGTGGTTGCTCTGGGCAAGTTAATCTTGAAGGGAATCTCCTTACAACATGTTCCCATTATCACTGGTGTTCAGCAGGTCACACACAGGAAGAATCAGCCAATCACAAGACAGTTGTAGATGAGGAAGATCATTTGACCCATCTTCATTTAGCTATTTCAGGGAGATCCTAAAGTTTGCTCATTTTTCAGCATCCAGATCTTCTTGAATGATTCTAGAGTTTTGACTATCAATCCTGAAAAGGATTCTGAGCATCAGTTCCATATTTCCCTTGTATTAGTTTGAGCCAGTTCCTACTCCTCTTCCCTCACACCGGCCCCAAGTCACTGTAAGGAGGGATTCAGTCTCCCACAGTGTTCTTGGCTCTTTGTGAAGATGTCTAGGAGACATGCAGGCGTTCCTCTTTTCCTCGGAGGACATCATGAGCGAAATGGGACAACAACATTCCAGTACTACTGGCAATCAGGGCGTAGACTTCATGGCTGCTGAACTGTAAGGACCATGGATCCTTTTCAAAGAAAGACTGATGCAAGAGAGAAGACTGAAGGACACCAACCCTTGGACTCTCTTGAACTGGAAGAGAAGAAATTAGAACTTGCTCAGGAATCTTCTGCTTCCTCAAAATACACGACCTGAGAAGACAACAGATCTTCAACTCCATTGAAGACTCTCACAGTCGTATCATTCACGGCTACATTGAAGACGACGAAGGTATTGAGGATCTGAGATTCAAACAAATCTGGACAACGAGAGAAAAAAACAACAAAATTCCTATTGGCGTTCCTGGAAATGAAGAAAAGATGAGTTGCCAATGACATTTCGGAAAGAACGTTCTCTTTCTGTAGGTAGTGGGAGCATTGCCCCACTTCCATGGAGGCTGTTCCACCATGGGCAATGGATGAATTTTTGAGGATAAAAAGATAAGATAACACCATTTTCTACAATGGGACGAATATCTAATACGATAAAGAGATGAACTTCCCGGAGATGAGTTTCCCGGAGACGAGTTTCCCGGAGACGAGTTTCCCGGAGATGAGTTTCCTGTACAGGATTCTGAAGCTTTAGAAGTTCTGAAGGTTCAGCCTCGGCTTCTGTGCTGAGGGACAGCTCTAGTGGGAAGAAGATTTTCAGCTGGGGTCAAAGTCTGGGCATCAATGCACCCGCACCCATGGAAACAGGTGCCCCCAACTCCCTGGCAACGTGCCCCTCTATGGACTCAAGCACCTTGTTCTCCCTGGAAGACTCTTCGTGGTTAACCAGCTTTGGTAGGTTCAGTGGAATAAAAGTCTAAATGTTGCTCAGCCACAGTTCCTCAAATAAGACATCAGAGACTTCATATTGTTCTGCTGTAGATTGAAATAGCGCACCAATCTTGAAGACCTCACCTTCCAACGGATCATTTGGAGCTCTAATGGCTTCTTCATCATTATCTTCTTCAGGAAAGAGTCATCCCAGGTCCAGAAGGTCTTCATGCAGACGGCCACTGTCTGCCGCAGTGCCTTCTGTACTTGCTGCCTCTGGCCTAGCTACGTAAAGAACCAAGAGATCCATAACCTCATTATCCACCCCTGGTCTGGTGGACGGTGTCTCTGTGATAGAATGCGACCCACTGCTGTTTGAATAAACCTACTCAGCTGCAGTAGGCTGAACACCCACCGGCTCTACATTAAACTTCAAAAATTGTTTCACCAAGTGCTGGTCGTCATCTGATTTTTCGAGAATTCCCAGTAGTAATCCAACATTTCCCCTCAATTACACCACACGAGCAAACCACTCGATTATGTTTGCGAAAGCAGCTCACCATCGCCACCTCAAGGGCAATAAATGCCTGTGAAGCCCACATACCATGAGTGAATTAAAAAAATGAACAGCACTGTGGCTCTAATCGGCACTGCTTCCACTGGTTACATGTTACTCCTGTGTCCTAGTAATGAAAACTAGATGTAGCATTTTCATATTCTTCCAAGGGATGTGGGCGTTGCTGGCAAGGCCAGCATTTATTGTCCATCCTTAATTGCCTTTGAGAAGGTGTAGGTGAGCCACCTTCTTGAACCGCTGCAGTCCCTGTGGTGTGGTCTGACCAGAGCTGTGTACAATTTGGCCTTGACTACCTTTGACCTTAGTTTTACTGTTTTATATGGCTCAGCAATCTGTTGGCTTTGTTGATTAATACCTGACATTGATTGGACGTACTGTGTGTCCACCAGAGCTAAATGGAAGGACATTGCTGCAACCCTTCAAAAAATGGCCATTTTGGAGTGTCACTGGGAGCTGTAGCAGTCAGGTACACGACATAAAACTGGCTTAGGAAATCCAGTATGATGTGGAGGGCAAGTGCCTGCTTTTAATATAGATGAGATATAGAATTGTTTTACTATTTATTTAGTATTGAAAAATGATTTTTTTTCATATTTCTGGAATCTGGTCAGCATCATGCTTTTCAAAACTAATTTTTAAAATGATATAGTTAGGTACTTTAAACACTGCAGTTGGAATTAAACAACATTGCAAAAGCATTCCTCTCTCAGTGACACCTCAAGACAAGTAAATTCTGATTATTATGGGGAGAATTTTCTCCCCATCGGCGGGGGTGGAGCTGTTGTGCGGGAGTGGGCGTGGGCAGGCGTGGGCAGCCAATCAGTGCCCCCCATAGGCTGGGCGCCGCCATTTTACATGGGCAGGGCCAATTAAGGCCCGCAGAGCGTGACGAGCCCCCGGAAGCGCTGAGCGCCCCCTGTGTGGACAGGGGGGGATTGCGTGAGTCGACGAGTGCGCGAAAGAGTAGATTAGTTTCACGTATAAAACATTGAATAAAGGGAGAAGAAAATTTTATGGACATGTCCCCTCATGTGAAACTGTCACATGAGCTGGGACATGTCCATTAATGTTAATAAAAATTTTTTGAACACTTTTTAAAAATGCTCATGAAACCTCATCCTGCCCGTGGATGAGGTTCCATGAAAAATGCGAAGGCCGCCTGGGCTCTTCGCCTGCCCCCCTCACTGCCAACCTTAAGGTTGGACGGGCAGCTCAGGTCAATGATTTGATTGATAGTTAACTGGCCTTAACAGGCCTTTGACAGTTTGGTGGGCGCACAGCCGAACCCGGCGAGCTGAGAATCTGAATGACGCGCGGTGACGGCAGGACGCACGCCCAACTTCACCCCGCCTCATTTTACACCTCAGCGAGCAGGCCCCAGCCCCCGCTCGCCAAACTGAAAATTTTACCCTGCGTTGCATTGGTCTGAGTGGAAAAGCAACAACACTGTGTGCTTTATAGATTGGTATTAGTTTTGAAACTGATTTGTTAGCTATTACCGTGTGAGTCCCTCGGCAGCCATACCTCATCCACAGATTTCTCAGTACAAATAGCCAGAACGTTATACATACAGATGCTCTTGTAGCATGTTAGATGGTTTTGAAGGTGTTTGTCAGTGTAGTTCGCCTGGAGGGTATACAGGGCAGTGCTTTGCTGTAGTTTGAACGAAAGCAACTACAATAGATGTCAATGGAGTGTCAAAGGAACCAAAGGTGACCTGGTAGTCATTGTGGATTTAGTTTAAGAAATTCTAGATGTTAGGGAGCAAAGTCTGTGCCGTTTTTGTCTCTCACTTGCTGCCTCGTATGTACCCTCAGAAATCACATTAAGAACATTTTATTGAGTGGAAGAGAAAGTCAAGCTGATAATACTTATTGCCAAATCAGACACGTTGGGTCAAAGAAGAACAAGCAATTTATTGCAGACATGTTCCTTGCATGACCATATTACTGGTATCCATATGATGTATTGGCATCAACATGTTTCACTGCCAAGCCATTGAAGTGTGTTGTTTGCTTGTATTTATGACATGAGTATTCACTGCGTAGACACCTCACAGATAAGGAAGTGACAGAGTTAGTTGTGCAAATAGTAACTGATGTTCCTGGCAGAAAGGAGAAAGTCATGTTTGAATATAAACTAACCCAGTTTAGTTGCATAACAGTTGACGGCAAGAAATGTACTTAGGAAAACCACTCACCTGACAACTGATTCCAACTCATCTGTTAATCTCCCATCTCTTGTCCCTGCAATAAGGAAGTCCCCTGCTGTGCATTGTAGGTGCCATCGTGTCACCAGGTATTAGGCGACTGTAATTTCTTCACAGCTTTTTGCTTCATAAACAACAAACATTTTAAACATAGCAAGGTCTTACAATTAGCAAGGAATATAATTCGTAAAAAAACAATTTAAATGCCATGTTTAAATAATCCCGTTTTATTTTGGGCAGATTGTGATTTTGAGGGGCTGTTCTGAAGTTTCTAAGGTGTAAACTACTTGCCAAAGTCAATTAAGAAAATTGCTGATTTATTTTCCACTTCATTTTGTGTATCTCATAATGTGGAGGCACTAATTATTGAGTCTGTGGAACTCTGGTTCGGTCCCAGCTGGAGTACTGTGTTAAGTTCTGGGCACCACAATAGAGGAACAATGTCAAGGCCTTAGAGAGGATGCGGAGGAGATTTACTAGAATTGTACGATGTTGTCAAGAGGGAAATGGATTATTGTGTGAAAAGGAAGAATGTGCAGGTCTGTAGGGAGAAGGTGAGTGAGCGGCACTAGGTGAATTGCTCCTACAGAGAGCAGACAGGATGGGCTGAATGGCTGCCTCCCTGTGTTGTAGCAAGTCTATGATTCTGTGATATGGAGAAGCTGGGATTGTTCTCCTTAGAGCTCAGAAGGTTTAAGAGGAGATTTGGTAGGTGTTCAAAATCACGAATGGTCTTGACAGAGTAAGGTGAAACTGTTTCCAGTGACAGCAGGGTCAGTAACCAGAGGGACACAGACTGAAGCTAATCGACAAGGTAACAAGAGGTGACATGAGGAACCATTTTTTGCACAGCAAGTTGCTGTGATCTGGGATGCGTTGCGTGGAAAGGTGCTAGAAGTAGATTCATTACTACCATTCAAAAGAGGATTGGATAAATACTTGTAGGGAAGAAGATTTCAGGATTATGGGGAAAGAGGGATGGGGTTGGGGGCTTGGTATTAATTTATAAAGCTCTACCAAAGCTGTCACAGGCACAATGGGCTGAATGGCCTTCTCAGATACTCATCATTCTATGATTCTGATACGATTTTTAAGCTCAGACCACCAGCCATGTTCCCCTTCTAGTCCAAACCCTAATCCATCACTGAATGGATTTGCTGAAAGGTGGCAATGCTAAACTTGCATTTACTGACATTTCTGTTCCACAGTGCATTCCACTTCACTCTTCACTGATGATGCTCCAAAATTCCTGTTTGCTGTTGTTCATTTTTGGGATGAAATATTAAACCACCCCCTGCCCTGGGTGGATGCAGCTCCCATAACCACTCAATGCTGGTAGCATTGGTCATTCAGGCAGGCTGGATCTCTCCGACTAATGTACTCCATGGCACATTTAAGGATTAACTCAATTAACAAACGAGGAAGTAAGGAATGGAAGCATATGTTGATTGGATGGGATGAACTAGGGTGAAATGAGGCTTGTGCGAGGCCTAAACAGCAGCATGGACCGAATGGCCTGTTTCTGTGCTGTAAGTACTTTGCAATTCTAATTTACCCTTCCTGGTTCTAACTCTGCGTCCCTGAGTAGCAGTTCTTCAATCTGAATGGTTAGAGCACATACACAGTTATATGTCCTAATCCCACAGTTTGAAGATCCCCTGTAGAGGACGCTGTGCCGGTGGGCTAATCATCTGAAGTCCCTATGCAAAACCCCGCCACAAGTGTGTGCTAACTGGAAGTGGAATGAATGGCACCGTCCATTCACTGCTGACCACAACATCCAGGCCATAATATATTTCAATTCACAATGGAGCCTTGACAAAAGCATTTGACAATCTCTCCTAAAATACACCTTAGGAACAGGAGGAGGCCATTCAGCCCCTCAAGCCTGCTCCCCCATTCAGTTAGGTCATGGCTGATCCATACCCTGACTCTGTTTATGTGCCTTTGCCCGACATCGCTATCTAACAACAAAAACAATCGGTCTCAGTCTCAAAGAGTTTTCGCGTGTTTAGGGAGTTTTGCCCAGCCATTTTGCCGGCATTCATTACGATATTACAAGCCACCCTTCTCACCGTCAGTAGGTGCAGAGGAACTTGCATGTTCAAAAGTGTTTCTAACCTGTGAAGTTCCTATAATTAGATCTGACAGGCAGTCCAAACAGCTGAGTAATAACATTGGGAAGATTAGAATAAAAGGTTGTCAAACTGTGTGGTGATCTGAATGATTCCTCGTTAATCCTCGGATTTGTTGACACGAGTGTCTGGCTGTTTTGGCTGAAGTTCTAAGAGACCGTCACTTTTTTAAAAAAAAGCGCCTTCATGTATTCAAGACACAGCTGTGCATGTTAGTGATAAACAAAGCTTTGACTGTTTCTGACGAAGGGGTTTTGTTGTTCCGTGAGATGCTAGATCAATCAGAACTGAAAACAGCCTTTAAAGGGCTAGGTTGTCTATTCTGTAGAACGAGTGCCTTCATTAAAGTGAAAACTTCTTCAAAAAAAACTTTTAAATGCTGAAAATCTAAACTTGAAACGGAAAATACCCTCAGCAAACTGAGAAGATAAATGATAAGTTTCTGACACACTTCCTCTTAGAATCCTGTTCTGCTCTTTCAGAAGATGAAACATCAGCCTTTCTTCTCCATTTTATAATCTGCTGTGTATTTCCAGCACGTTGTGTTCACTTAAACTTTACATCAGGTTGGACCAGGAGATGTAGAATGATGATGAAGGCAGTGATCCCACATCACGCTGCCAATGACACGCCCATCATTTTGATAAGGGATTTTGAATGAGTTTCCAGCAAGTTCTGACTTACAGTTTATTGAAAGTAAAGACTGCGTTTCTTACCATCTTGTTTCATTCCTGTGATGCCTCGTGAGTCTGCAGTGATCCCTTATGATCCGCGGAACAGCCTTACAGACGCAATCTTTATTCTAGTGGGTTGGCTCGGTGCGTTTTCGGATGGAATTGGCTTTGATGGCCTGCTGGATGGGGAATCCAAAACACAGGGTGGGGGTCTGAGCCTCAGAATAAGGGGTCTGCCATTTCGGACCGATGATGAGGAGAAATTTCTTCACTCAAAAGGGTTGTGACTCTTTGGAAGTCTCCCTCCGGGAAAGCTGTTGGATGCTCAGTCCCTGATTCAAGGCAGAAGTCGGTAGAGTTTGGGTAGTGAGGGAATTTCAGGGCATGGCAGAAAGGTGGGGTTGAGTTAGAAGATCAGCCATAACCTTGTTGTAGGGTAGAGCAGGCTTGAAGGACCAAATGGCCTACTCCTGCTCCTAATTCTTAAGTTCAAATCAAGTGAGGATCATAGACCAAGAGCCCATGTTTTATAACTCTGTGGTACGTTGCACAAGAACAGTCATGTATTATGGTAATCTTTGATATTTTACTGCACTTTTGCTGTGGTAGGTCAGTGTTCGATGTGTGCCCTGTATTATTTTCTAGTCTTCGTGCAATGTTCCAAGGGAGTGCCCTTTGTCACTCTTTCTATTGTGCACTCCCATTTGCGAATAACACTGGATGCAGGCTTTGTAATGGATTTAGACCCATTCGGCTTTCAGGCATGTGCTGGAGTATGGATGAAGAATATGAAACTTTTGCCAGTGTTTGCCATTGCAAAGCCTTCTATAACTATGCAGTGTTTGATGACACAGATAGGAGCATTGAAAACCGCTTCTACCTTATCTTTAGCTGATATTCCCTTTATACTCTGAGACCTTCAAACCACTTTGTTGATTACCACCACAGGGTGACTGCTGTCTCTGACAAACCAGACAGAGTTTCCCTTCTAAATCTTATTTACAGAGAAAGATGAGCCAAGTGTAACTGATAGCATGTAAATTGATAGTAGCTAATGGTACTCTTGATGGATGTATACTCTACAAACTCTGCAAAGAGAGCCCGAGAGACTTTAATGACACAACTGTATTGCTGAGGTGATTTATGGTGAAAGTTTTAACAAGAGAGCTTGCTTTATAATTTAAAATGAGGAACTATGTGTTTCACTAGGATTACTTTACATTATATTTCTATCCTTATTAAAGTACACAGAAAAATAGACGAGGAAGAGTGTGTTTAAACATTTTTAATACGATGCTATGAGCACATGAGGAGGGGATGAATTGACTTCCCTATTCTCCTACTCCAGGTTTGACCGTAACAGTGTTTTATGTGAATTTAGAGAGGATGTGCTTTACCAATCCAACAATTGGAGTCCTACTGTTTACATGTTGAGGTTGTAAAGGATTAAGTCAGGCAGGTTTTCTTAAGTTAAACAATGAACAGGGTAAATTTATTGAAACTATTTCCCGAACTAAAAAAAACTAGGTCAATCACAACCATCATTCATAAGTCACACACTGGTCTAGGCCCACACACACACACACACACACACAGAAACAGAAACACACACACACACACACAGAAACAGAAACACACACACACACACACAGAAACACACACACACACACACAGACACAGAAACACACACACACACAGACACAAACACACACACACACACACAGACACATACACACGGACATACACACACATAGACATACACACACACAGACACATACACACGGACATACACACACATAGACATACACACACACACATACACACACACACAGACATACACATAGACAAACACACACACACAGACATACACACACACACAGACACACACACACACAGACACACGCACACAGACACAGACACACACACACAGAAAAACACACACACACACACACACACACACACACACATAAACACATACATACGGTCATACACACACATAGACATACACACACACACACACACACACAGAAACACACATACACACACAGAAACACACACACACACACACACACATAGACACATACACACGGACATACACACATAGACAAACACACACACACAGACATACACACACACACATACACACAGAAACACACACACAGACATACACACAGACATACACACACACAGACACACACACACAGACATACGCGCACACACATACAGACACAGACATACACACACACAGACATACACACACATACACATACACACAGACACATACACACGCACACACATATAACATAGGCATATACACACATAGACACATACAAACACACACACACACACATGCACAAAGACATGAACATTGATACACACGTGCACACACACACACACGCACATACACCAGTACAGATGGCAGGGTAAGTGGATAGGCTTATAAGATTTTTACAGTTCATGAAAAGTAAAGCAAAGGGGGTATATGGTTAGCTGTTCCTTAGCTCAACGCGGTGATTCCACGTTGTGACTGTTTTCTTCAGTTGTCTTCCTGTTTGTAGTTGTATGGAGAAGATTTCCACGTTCATTTCCCGAAAGATCTCCGTTCACAGTAGATTTCTCTTCTCAGGATGGTCACTTTACAAACCAGGCAGCACTTCCGAGAGAGAGAGAGAGAGAGAGAGACGGAGAGGACACAAAGCTTCAGCAGCTCCTGTTCAGCACAGCATTGCCTTTTGTTCTCTCTCTCCTGCTTGGTAAAGAGTCCTTAAAGTATCTTGCTGGCTGTATATTCCAGAGAAATTCCATTAGCTTATGTCTGCTGCGGTTACTGGGCTGAATTTTAAGTCCTGTGGGCGGGGACAAGCGATATTTCACTCAGCAGGCGCACGCAAAAGTCAGAAGCCCGCTCGCTGACAATTAAGTGGGCAATTAAGCGCATTAATGGTGCAGCTGTCTCTGATTTTTCGCGGCCTATCTAACCTTACGGTTGGCGGACGAGCAAATCGGCCGGGCGGCCTTTGCATTTTTCATCAAACCTCATCCAAGGGCGGGATGAAATTTCTGTTATGAAATAAATTAAAAATAAAGACCTGCGCCCACCATTTTTATCCGCTACATTTTCAGGCGATTGATTGTGACGCTTGGGACATTTTTTTGCAGTTTTTTGTACCTTTTATTTCAGCTTTTTCAGGTCTGCAGCTCCCTGAGGCACCTGTCTGCCTTCAGGGAGCTCTCTCTCTCTGGCAGCGCTCACCCACACCTGCGGAAACGTCATCGCCCTCTTCCCTCCCTCTACCCCGCCAGCGCCGAGGATTTCAGTGTGTGTGTTTCACACTAGTTGGCCGCTGGTTGGCCAGGCAGCGTGAAATCGCAGTCAGGGGGTCGCTCCTGACCGCTCCCAGGCCCACTGAATCCTCGCGCCGGCCAAAGGTAAAATTCAGGCCATTGTTTCGGAATAGGTCACTGAAATTTGATGCCTCATCTCCGACACATTTGAAAAGTCTCAGGATGGTGGTGAAGCCAACAGGAGGATGGGGGTCTTCCACACTCCGCACGGGGGGTCGTGAGTGTCTGTTTTTTTCATCCCACTTGGTGGAAAGCGGCAACAAAAACAGAAACAGAAATACCTGGAAAAACTCAGCAGGTCTGGCAGCATCGGCGGAGGAGAACACAGTTGACGTTTCGAGTCCTCATGACCCTTCAACAGAACTAAGTAAAAATAGGAAAGGGGTGAAATATAAGCTGGTTTAAGGAATTGTCCATATTGTGGCAGTCTGAGTGGTTTTATCATTGTCCCTCAAAGGGTTCCGGTTTTACTTCGAACCCACCCGGAAAAAGAAAAATTAGAAATTGTATCTTTTAAAAAGCATATCCTCGTAACAACAATCATGAGTGCTTGGGGGATGCTGTAAACAGCAAAGCCAAAACTATAATCGGCTTGAAGATGTTGTTCAAATCCATGATTGTACAAATACCTTGAATTGCCTTCTTCCTAGTTATTATTTCCTGTGAGGCAGTTAATCCGAAATAACCAGTGTGTGTGTGGGTGACCTCACGGTTGAATCAGCAATTTCAAAATCTGCTCACAGGAAATATTGAACTTTTCATGTTTGTATTTCCATTTCTCCCTTGTGACCATACAGAGTTACCACAAAATCAAGATCCTAATTTATTTTTGTCATTGTTCAGATGGTCATTTTCTAGAATACCAGTCATCTGTTCCAATGACTTCACCGTGTTGCGTGTTGGGAACCTTTAACAAGCAGATTATTCATTCATTCATGCTGGACTGAAGTTTAGAGTCTTTAGCAGCCTAGTTCAGGAAAGCTCTGTAATCCAAAATAGCATGAGTTGGCATCAATAGATTAAAAAATTGTGTTTGGAGGGAGCTGGGGTAAGTGGAAATTCTGCCTCGATAATAAGTCACTGTGCGTAAAATATTTCATTATGTGAAGATCTTTGAAATTAAAAAGGCACAGCAACAACAGCTTGCATTTACATAGCACCTTTACAGAGTAAAGTGTCCAAAATGATTCACAGGAGCATTATCAAACAAAATTTGACACCGCGCCATATAAGGTGATAGGGCAGGTGGCCAAAAGCTTGGTCAATGAGTTAGGTTTTAAGCAGCGTCTTAAAGAAGGAAAGCGGGGTTGAGAGGTTTAGGGAGGGAACTCCAGAGTTTAGGGCCCAGGCAGCTGAAGACATGGCCGCCAGAGATGGAGTGATTGAAATCAGGGATTCTCGAGAGGGTAGAGTTAGAGGAAAGCAGGGATCTTGGAGGGCGATGTGGCTGGAAGATATTCCAGAGATCCGGAGGGATGAAGCTATGGAGGGATTTGAAAGCAAGATGAGTATTTTAAAATTAAGGTGCCTTTAATCAGGGGCCAGGGTGTAGGTCAGCAAGGGCAAGGGTGATGGGTGAACAAACGGGATTTGTTGTGATTTAGGGCACACGGGCAGCAGAGTTTTGGATGACTTCAGGTTTACAGAGGGTATTAATGTGGGAGGTCAGCCAGGAGTGCGTTGGAATAGTCAAGGCTGGAGGTAACAAAGGTATAGACGAGGGCTTCATCAGCCGATGAGCTGAGGCAGGGGAGGAGGCAGGCAGTGTTGCAGAGGTTTTATATAAATACAAATTCAGTGGAACCACCTTTATCTGACTTAAAACTGCCCTCGCCCCTACCTCATCCCAGTGGCTAATTCAAATTGGGAATTAGAAACTCCCAAACTGCTACCTCACACACAGCAATACTGTGGGCGTGGTAATGAGGATTAGGTACAATCGGAAATGAAGATTATGTCAAATGATTCCTCCAAAAGAAGGAAGAAGTTATGCAATGAGGTGAGATTTTGAGGAAGATCTGCCCTGTAAAAAGAATGCCTGGAGGATATTAAGTTTTCTGATAATAGAGATTCCAAACTGCAGTCACCTGTATTTAAGTTAACCCTAGGTGCCATTAAGATTTTGGTGCAATATGTAGGGGCTGGGTAAATCTTTGTATGAGGTCGATTTTACTGAAGTGTAAAGTACTTTGCTGTACAATCATGGGTTTTACTCTTGCAAGGCTTCCATTTTTCCTGAAGACAGTATTTTGAGCTCTGTTGCACTGGGAGTTCAGGTCTTTCACTTCTGGAGCAGTTCAAAATGCTGAACTAAAGCTATTGGAAAGGTGATGCATGGAGGATATTGGCTGCATTCTGATATTTCTTTCTTCCATACTGTGCTGTGGCCAATGTGCTAATTAAGGCTACAAACAATCTTCCTTATGCCGTGGGATAAGGTGATATCAGTGAGGCTGCAAGTTGGGCTTGGAAGTGAAAATCCCTTTTCCTGTCCCTGATTTAGTGGCCTTCCCAGATTCGAGCTCACACCCCTTCAACCCCAATCCCTTCCCTTCCACCATTCCCCAACTGAAAACTATTTAATTTAAAATTGTACTGGCAAGTGTGAAGGGCTATCTTCTGTCATAATAAAGCTTCAAAACATAAAATCACTGAAACAGTCACTCACTGTATGGTACCTTTGAGTGTGTCTAACAGCCGTTATATACCTCCGTTTTTTAGAAGGGTCCATGTAGTTCGGAGTTGCTTTGTTCTGTCCTCTCCCTCTATGTGTCCTTGCTCAATACAGTATATCTGCCGGATCACCATTCTTCATGTGTGCTGCTTATCCACTAGTGGGAGCTCGATTCCTGCCCTCTCGTATTGTACAAAGCTTTTTTAAAAACTCTTTGATGAGATGTGGGCGTCGCTGGCCAGGCCAGCATTTGTTGCCTATCCCTAATTGCCCTTGAACTGAGTGGCTTTCTAGGCCAATTCGGGGCGGGGGGGGTGGGGGGCAGCTAAGAGTGAACCACGTTGCTGTGCATCTGGAGTCACATGTAGGCCAGACCAGGTAAGGACAGCAGATTTCCTTCTGTCAAAGATATTAGTGAACCAGATGGGTTTTTACAACAGAGGGCAATGGTTTCATTACTGAGACTAGCTTTCAATTCCAGATTTTAAAGGCTGAATTGAAATTCCACCAGCTACCGTGGTGGGCTTTGAGTCCGTTCCCCCAGATCGTTAACCTGGGTCTTTGGATCACTGACATTACCAGTATCCCCCCTGTTAGCAATCAGGAGCTGCGGCCATGGCTGATGTCCAAGGCTTTGGTTATCTGGCTTAATATCTCCCTCCTTATGTGGCTTGGTGTCAAATTTTGTTTGATAAACCCTTCTGTGATGAGCCTTGGGATACATTATTATGTTAGAGGCACTATATATATATATATAAAACACATACACACAACTTATTGTTGTTTTGAATACTGAATTCCTTTTGAAACTTGCATGCTTGTTAACTGAGAAGATTGATTTTTGGACCATGGTGATTATGTGAATGCTTCATTTCAAATTGGAATGATCTCTTTTGAAGCTCCTGTTCATCGCGAGGTTGCGCTGCATCCTGAGTAACTTGGCTGTACGTTTAGAAAGCAATTTAATAGTGTCACCAAAATACTGATTCAGCCCTGCTTTTGTTTTACAGATAAAGTGCTTCTGAAAGTAGGTCACGCGTGACACGGTGTGCATGTTAATGCAGAGCCCGTGTAACTGATAACACCGCGTAGCTGCAGCCAATGATAGTTGTCCTTCTGTGAAGCCAATGTCAGGGACACCCTCTGGCCTCTGAAATAAGTCTTTTGGCTTAAAGGTACAAGCAGCATATCTTTCCCCGGTTAGCTTGCGGTTTTAGAATGTTTCTGAAGACGCTTCGTGGAATCAGGATTTGGGAAAGGTGCCAAACCAAAATGTCACTCGCAACCACATTGTTTTTAGGTGACATTTTGAAAAATGTTTTTATTCTGACATGGAAAGGACTTGACAGTCTTCAAAGAGATGCATTCATCCCCCTAGGGCGAGATTTTCCAGGGCTGGTTTCTCACAGTCAGGTTTTTTGACTGAGCTCAGCTTTGAGTAATTTTGGGTAATTGAATGCCCATGGTACTGATTTCGATAAAACATCCTCCATTACATCACAGCAGACTCCTGAGAGACCCAGAATGCTCATTCAAGCTAGAACATTCCATCCCAGAGCTCATTGGGGAACTCCAGCTGGTGGTTTTGCTCTGAATTGAAAGTTAAGACAAGTGAAGCAAATTTCATTATGTCTGACTGTCATTTTTGTAGTGAATGATTAGCCAAAGCAAAGCTGGGGTAGACCTCCGATCAAAGGTCATCAACCTGAAACATCTGTATCTCTCCCACTGATGCTGCCAGACTTGCTGAGTATTTCCAGCATTTTCCGTTTTTTATTTAGGATAGAGCTCAGCTCCCTAGACTCCACCCCAATCATTTTTTAAAATTAATTTTCATGGGATGTGGGCTTTGCTGGCAGGGCCAGCATTTATTGCCCATCCCTAGTTGCCCTTGAGAAGGTGGTGGTGAGCTGCCTTCTTGAACCACTGTGATGTAGGTACAACTACAGTGCTGTTAGGGAGGGAGTCTCAGGATTTTGACCCAGTGACAGTGAAGGAACGGCGATATAAATAGTCATTTGGTATTGCAGAATTTGAGTATTGCTGAAAAAAGACATTTTGTTGAAGCTTTTTGTCTTGCACTCATCAGGACAATCGCAAGAATACCAATGTCAGGGAAAGCAACAACTTCATACTGTATGAGAAGAGAGTGCTGATTGGTTGGCAAGTGGGCTCTGATTAGTAGAGGTGTTGCCATGGAGACTGCACCAGTTAATGGTGACTAACAGTTAACTGCCAATTTAAACCAGGCAGCTTGACTCTGATTGGTCAATACATTGCCCTGAGGAATGAACCACCAAATGGCTGTCACTTACTTTGTTTAGCTGAAACAAGTGCAACATGTGTACCTGTTCTTTCTGTCTGCGGAGAGCAGGGCTCCGTGTACTAATATATGTAGCTTCCAGTACACGCAAATGCACCACATTGCGAG
Source organism: Cetorhinus maximus (assembly GCF_964194155.1). Classification (NCBI taxonomy): domain Eukaryota; kingdom Metazoa; phylum Chordata; class Chondrichthyes; order Lamniformes; family Cetorhinidae; genus Cetorhinus; species Cetorhinus maximus. Next base: position 5,134,501 of record NC_135890.1, read on the forward strand.
CCTGACTTAAATTGGTTGTCAGCGTAATTTTTAGCCCACTGAGGGTTATTTAGCAAATGTTGTCCAATCGCGGAATCACATCTAATGTTGGACACTGTGGGCAGAATTTCGCCCTTGGCATGTGGGATCGGCGGGTGCAGTTTGGGGCGGTCGGGAAGCCAATTTAGACCCGCCCAGCATGATACGCAAGCGGCAGCACTGAGCGCTGCCTGTGTGGGTGGGCGGGGGGAGGAAGGCGAACAGGCCTAGCTCTGTCACATGAGCAGGGACATGTTTTTAATTAAAAAATAAAGCTTTTATTTGATTTGTATTTGTCTTTGGAAACCTCATCCCGTCCGTGGATGAGGTTTCCAAAAAAAAATGCACAGGCCGCTTGGCCTTTTTGCCTGCCCGCCAACCATTAAGTTGAACGGGCAGCGAAAAATTAAAGTCAGTTGTTAACTTAGTGGCCTTGATAGGCCTTCTAATTGTCGGTGGGCTCGCTGCTGGCTCCGGCACTTGCCCGCCGACCGAACCATCGCACGACTGCGCGTTGACGTCATCGCGCGTCACTTCACGCTCGAACAGGTCGGGCACATGCCCACCCGCCAAGCAAAAAATTCTGCCCTGTGTTTTGGAAAGACTGGCTGGTTGGGTACGGTCTGTACTTTGCCCATTGCAAACAGCGGCTGGGACATGTTGTATAATACAATCCACCAGTCTTTGGGACATGCGGCCTACATACCTAGCATCGCACTGGCACTGAAACTCATATACCACATTACTCATTTGTGTGATAGGCAGAACACTGTGAAACAGCTAGCTTCGTCTCTTGCTCTCGTTTTCGAGATACTTTGCCCTTCCAGGGTAATGTGAGGTAAATTGGGCACTTTTCAGGGCTGAAAGTGAAACCTTAGGCCCGTTCATGAGTCTCTGCGATATACAGCGCGAAATGACCTGATCAGAGTATTCATTATCCTGCAAGATTTCTTTGGCGCGCCGTACTTCAGCATCAAGCTTGGCAAGGTGAGCTTGTTGGACCCTATTTACATGATTGCCGATACGGCCAATTTTATAGTGTGTGGGATTGTAAGAATCCCAATGCGTATATTGGCCAGTGAGGGTAGGTTTGTGGTAGACCGTGGTAGAGAATCCCCTGGCAGATTTCTCAACCAGTGCGTCAAGGAAGGGGAGTTCATCTGACTGCGCCATTTCAAAGGTGAATTTGAGCACAGGATGGAGCCCATTAAGACATGCAAAGAAATTATTACATCCTGCTACGGATTTAAATATAGCAAACGTACCATCTACATGTAGGAAATATACTAGGGGTAGGAGGTTAGGTGTCATTCCATCGAATACCCTGTATTGGAAGCTACATGTATTAATACACAGGGCCCTGTTCCCTGCGACAGAAAGAACATGTACACACATTGCACCTGATCAGGCTAAACAAAATAAGTGACAGCCATTCACTAGTTCACTTCTCAGGGCAATGCCTTGACCAATTGGAGTCAAGCTGCCTGGTTTAAATTTCCAACAATGCTTAGCAATTAACTGTCAGTCATTCTCCATGGCAACACCTCTACCAATCAGAGTCCGCTTGCCAACCAATCAGCACTCTCTTCTCATGCAGTATGAAGTTGTTGCTTCCCCTGACACTGGTATTCTTGTGATTGTCCTGATGAGTGCAAGATGAAAAGCTTTGACAAAATGTCTTTTTTCAGCAATAAGCGGTGACATATTTCCAAGTCAGGTAGGTGAATGGCTTGGAGGGGAATTTCCAGGTGGTGGTGTTCACATGTGACTGCTGCTTTTGTCCTTCTAGATGGTAGTGGTCATGGGTTTGGAAGGTGCTGTCTAAGGAGCGTTGGTGAATTCCTGCAGTGCATCTTGTAGATGGTATACACTGCTGCTACTGTGCGACAGTGGTGAGGGAGTGAATGTTTGTAGATGGGATGCCAATCAAGTGGGCTGCTTTGTCTGCATTGTGTCAACCTTCTTGAGAGTTGTGAAGCTGCACTCATCCAGTTCAGCTAACTGTTTCACGCTGCTACTATGCAATAGCGGCACGAGTGGTATTCTCTACTAACAGTCAAGCCAAAAGGTCGTCCTGCCTATCACACAAGTGAGCAGTGTGGCATATGGATTTCAATGTCTGTGTGATGCCAGGCATGTTGGCCATATGTTCCAGTGACCGATGGATCATATCAAACAGCACGTCCCTTCAGTTGTTTGCAACAGGCAGAGTACTGACTGTACTCAACCAACCTGTGCTCGCAAAACGCAGGACACAGTGTCCAACATTGATGTGATTCTGCGATTGGACAACACCTACTGAACAATCCTGAGTGTGTTGAGAATTAAACTAACAAACAATTTCAGATTATCAGTTAGGCTCGTAATATGGTTCACTTACACATGCTAGAAGCTACAATATATTAATTATCAGGGCCCTGTCCTTTGCTAACAGAATATGTCCAAGCATTGCACCTTCTTCAATTAAACAAAAGCGTGTGGGACAATGGTTCCCTGGGGCATTCTCCATGGCAACACTTCAACCAGTCAGAGCCCACTTGCCAATCAGCACCCTTTTCTCATGCAACATAAATTATTGTTCCCTTTGAAATTTGGTATTCTTGTGTCTGTCCTGATGAGCGCAAGACGAAAAGCGTCGACAGCATCTCTCTTTTTTGCAATACCCAAAACCTGTACTACCAAGTGACTGTTAACATGTATTGTTTAAAAAAAATGTTTTTCATGATGGACATTGCCACAAAGGCATGATTATCAACTAAAGATGGCTGCTGTCATTACCCGCAGACACCTGAACTGAGAGAGTGCTGCACTGTTGGAGGTGCCACCTTCAACCAAGATGTTAAACCCTGACCCCATCTGCTCTCTCAGGTGGACATAAAAAATCCCATGACATTATTCTGGAGGAAGGTTAGTTAAGGAAAAAGTGGGACCTATCAGAGATGAAGATGGAAACTTGTGTGTAGATGCAGAGGCTGTGGGAAGGGTTTTGAATGAATATTTTGTCTCTGTGTTTACAAAGGAAAGGGAGGATGTAGATATAGTAGTCCAGGAGGAACACTGCGAGATGTTGGACGGGATAGTCATAAAGAGAGAGGAAGTACTCGAAGGGTTGAAATCCTTGAAAGTTGATAAGTCACCAGGGCCAGATGGATTGTTCCCGATGCTGCTGAAGGAAGTCAGGGAGGAGATAGCAGATGCTCTGAGGATGATTTTCCAATCTTCACTAGATACAGGGGAGGTACCGGAGGACTGGAGAAATGCAAATGTAGTTCCATTGTTTAAAAAGGGATCAAAGGAAATGCCAAACAATTGTAGGCCAGTTAGTCTTACATTGATGGTGAGCAAATTAGTAGAATCAATCCTGAGAGATAGGATTAACTGTCATGTGGAAAGGCATGGACTAGTCAGGGATGGTCAGCATGGATTTGTTAAAGGAAGGTCTTGCCTCACAAATTTGATTGAATTCTTTGAGGAAGTGACAAGAAGGGTTGATGAAGGTAGTGCAGTGGATGTTGTGTACATGGATTTTAGCAAGGCATTTGACAAGGTCCCACATGGCAGATTGGTCAGGAAAGTAAAAGCCCATGGGATTCAGGGTAATGTGGCAAACTGGATAAAAGGTTGGCTTTGTAACAGGAAACAAAGGGTAATGGTTGATGGATGCCCTTGCGAATGGAAAGTTGTCTCAAGTGGCGTTCCACAGGGCTCGGTGTTGGGACCCTTGCTGTTTGTGTTATATATTAACGATTTGGACGTGAACGTGGGGGGCACGATTGGGAAATTTGCAGATGACACAAAGATTGGCCGAGTAGTGGATAGTGTAGAGGATAGCCATAATCTCCAAAACGATATAGATGGGTTGGTGGAGTGGGCGGTAAAGTGGCAGATGGATTTTAACATAGAGAAGTGTGAGGTCATACATTTAGGGAGGTCAAACAGTTACAGGGATTACACAATAAATGGGAATATACCAAGAGGGGTAGATGAAGTGAGAGATCTTGGCGTACAAGTACACAGGTCCATGAAGGCAGCAGTTCAAGTAGACAAGGTTGTAAAGAAGGCATATGGAATACTCTCCTTCATTGGCAGAAGTATAGAATATACAAGTAAGGATATAATGTTGGAATTGTATAAAACACTGGTGAGGCCACAACTGGAGTATTGTGTGCAGTTCTGGTCACCACATTACAGGAAGGACGTAATAGCTCTGGAGAGAGTGGAGAGGAGGTTTACAAGAATGTTGCCAGAGTTAGAAAAGTGTAGCTACGAGGAGAGATTGGATAGGTTGGGGTTATTTTCCTTAGAACAAAGAAGGCTGAGAGGTGACTTGATTGAGGTGTACAAAATTATGAGGGGAATAGATAGAGTGGACAGGATAAAATTGTTTCCCTTGATGAAGAATTCTAGAACCAGGGGACATAGATTCAAGATAAGTGGCAGAAGGTGTAGGGGGTACATGAGGAAGAACTTTTTGACGCAGAAGGTAGTGGGTGTCTGGAATTTGCTGCCCAAGTTGGCGGTAGAGGCAGAAACTCTAAACTCTATTAAGAAGTACCTGGGTCTGCACCTAAAGTGCTGTAAGCTGCAGGGCTATGGGCCGGGTGCAGGAAGGTGGGATTAGAAAGGGCACCTGGGTGTCCTCGGACTGGCATGGACAAGATGGGCCGAATGGCCTCCTGTGCTGTAACCTTTCTATGGTTCTAAGAGCAGGGAAATTATCCTCTGTGCCCTAGCCAATATTTATCCCTTAATCAATATTATTAGGGCAGATTATCTGGTCATTGTCATGTTGTTGTTTGTGAGAACTTGCTGTGCACAAATTGGCTGCCTACATGACAACAATAGCTACACTCTAAAAGTACTTCATTAGCTGTAAAGCACTTTCGGACATCTTGAGGTCATGGCAGGTGCTATATAAATGCAGTTATTTTCTTTTCACTGACCATGTATTACAGGGTGACCAGCCGGATTCATTTTAAGCGATAGCCCCTTTGACAGTTTATCCCGGACACCTTTTGTCCCATATTTCTAGGACATCCTGTGGGAGACTGAGCCTGGGAGTCTCAGTTGAGTGATTTGAACGGGACTGTAAGTCGGAGTTGGCCAGCAGAGAGGTGATAATGTTGTGATTCCCCCACACTTAGGGTCACCAGAAACCACCGCCCTTCCCCGCAACCACCCACCCACCACCCCCCCCCCCCCACCCCCCGCAGCTCTAATGCACACTTGAACTCTCCTGCCACCCTTATGGTCACCAGTAGCCCACCTCCCGCTCAATTGGTAACCAACACCCCCACCACCCCTCGTGGATTCCACGGTCAAAAAGTGTCCCTTATTTTATTTTGTAAGAGTTGGTCACCCTGATGTATTAATTGCATTCTTTTGGAACCAAGATCCTAACCTGTAGAATTGATGAGTATCTATTACTGGGAAGCATGGCAAACTGGAACACGGTGAATCCTCCCAAACTCTTCAAGTTCCTATTTCTTTACTGTCATCCCACATAAAATGTGGAGTTTTAAATAACTCAACAGACTGCAATTCACTACAGCCAAGATGGTGCAAGGTTTAGTTAATAACATGATTTTTCCAGCATAATGTGTTGACAGTGACAAGCTGTAACTGAAATAACACCTGAATATAAGTTCGATATATGCCACACATATTCGATATATGTGTGATATATGCAACATCACACTCCTGCCAACGCCACTTTTAATTTCCTCTGCTGGTAACACTGTCGACCTTGTCATGGTGAAGTGATCCGGTCGGAAGTAAGTTAGTTACCTTGCAACCCACAAATATATTTGAGCTTTGTAAAGGAGGAATGTGTGTATAAAAGCAAAATACTGCGGATGCTGGAAATCTAGAACAAAAACAAAAATACCTGGTAAAACTCAGCAGGTCTGACAGCATCTGCGGAGAGGGATACAGTTGACGTTTTGAGTCCATATGACTCTTCGTCAGAACTTCATAAGACATATAGAAATGAGATGAAATAGAAGCTGGTAGAGGGGGGTGGGTGGGACAGGTAGAGCTCGATAGGGGGCCAGTGATAGGTGAAGGCCAAGAAGAGATTGCCAAAGATGTGTGTATGTTTGCTTGTCAATATGTATGGCCACAGACTGATTTTGTGCCGCTAACTCATTTTTTATTTCTTAAGTTGCGTGAATTCCAAGGCACAGGTTTGTGTCAGCCGTGGCTCAGTTGGTAGCACCTGTGTCTGAGTCAGAAGGTTGTGTGTTCAAGTCCCACACCGCAGAAACTTGAGCAGAGTATCTGGGTTGACTCCCCAGAATCACAGAATTGTCACAGCACAGAAGGAGGCCATTTGGCCCATTGTGACTGCACTGGCTCTCTGAATGAGCAATTCATCTGCTGTCATTCCCCTGTCTTCTGCCTGTTAACCCTGCACACTCTTCCTTTTCAGATAACAGCCTAATTCCCTTTTGAGTGCCTCGATTGAACATGCGGCGCTGAGGGAGTGCTGCATGATCAGAGGTGTCACCTTTTGGATGAATTGCTAGTTTGAGGCTCTGCCTTCACAAAAGAATGTAAAAGATCCCATGGCACTCTTTCAAAAATGAGTTCTGGTGTTCTCCCTGCTTCCCCGGCTAATATTTGTCCCTCAATCGGCATCAGTAAAACAACAATCAGATTATCTAGGTCGTTATCACATTAGTGTTTGTGGGATCTTGCTGTGTAAGTTTTTCTCTCCTGCCTTTCGTTCCGATTTGGGTGACTGTCCCCACCCCTGCCCACGCGTCCAGCTGGCCTTTTTCACACACTTTTTTGATTTGCTGTTTGTGGGATCTTGCTGTGTGCAAATTGACTGCTGCCGCTGCAACAGCGCATACACATCTGGAGCAGTTTGAAGGTGGTTTGGATATTCTGAGGGTGTGAAAGGCATCGTATTAATTAAATCTTTTTCTGCTTTCTAAAAAAAATTGGCACATTCAATTAATATCAAAATATAAAGTAACTTTAAGTATATGATATTGTTCTGTTTCTAAGGTTGAAAGACTCCAGTAGGATTGCTTGGTCCTTGCATTTAACCTTTGCTTGGAGAATTTGTATTCCGTAATAACAATGTAAAATTGGGTACCACAGATATTCACCTAGTGAGATGACTTGTGGAGTAGATTGATTGTATAGCTCACGCTCTAGTGACCAGAGTAAAGCTATTTCTTTACATCATTAAGGCACAGCTTGTGAACAGTGTTTGGTGAATTTGTTGGCAGATGGGAGTGAGAGTGAACTGTGACCTGAATGATGATTAATCAGACAGTGTTCAGAAAATGGGAAAATAGTGCAACAGCATTGTCTGTTGGTGGAAATACCTCCGAATCTTTAACCCTTTTTTGGAATGCTACATTTTAACGTACATAATATTCTACAAATGGATGAAAGTGTGATGTCTATTTAAGGCATTTTTAACTTGTACATGTGGTATCTGTTAAGTAACATCCATGAAACACAACAATGCTGGGTGATACCCATAGGCCAGGAGATATCACTACTGTGAGCACTGTGGAATATTGAATACCTGACAGAAACATTCCAAAAACTCCCATGGCTAAGCAGACGACTCAGTACATGACCAGAATATAGACCAGAATGAGCCAACCACAAGATAGCCCTTTTCCCACATTTGCTCCCAGAGCTCGTGCAGTTGAGGCACTGGATAATTTTCTCCATTCCCCATAGCGCCCATTCCATCTGTTAAGAAACACAAATGCTTTCCTCTGAGGGCGGAAACCTGAATCCTCACAGGGCCTTGGGCCTTCTGTGCATGCTCCGGCTGGGAAATAGGCACACGTGCACAATTAGGGCAGAATTTCCTGCCTGTCGGGTGGGCAATCCCCGCCGGAGAAGTGGGCCCCACCGCCATTTTAAGTGAATGGGCCAATTAAGGTCCGCCCAGCGTGACATCCGGCGGGAAGCGCAATGCGCTCCCTGTGCGGGCTGGGGGGGGGATTCCCCAAAAGTGAGAGTGCGCACATCTCCCTGAGGCTAAGTGCTGCCTCAGGGAGATCGCTGACATTTTGAAAAATATGAAAAATAGAAAAAAAAAATTCCCTAACATGTCCCCCTCGTGTGACAATGTCACATGAGTTGGGACATGTTCATAATTTACATAACAAGTTTACTAAACTTTTTAAAACCCTGCATGAAACCTCATCCCGCTAGTGGGTGAGGTTTCATGTTTTTTACTATTTGCCCACCGGGGCTCCTGGCCAACCTGCCAGCCTTAAGGTTGGACAGGCAGGTCCTTTAATTGTAGAATTGCTTCTGTCAATTGGTCATTGACAGGTCGGCGGGTCCGCAGCTGAATTTTCTGAGCCCCCGCCTTCCTAAAAATTTAAATGGACCAGGATGACGTCAGGGATTCCGCCCAACGTCAGCCCGCGTCATTTTACGCGTCGGCGAATGGGCCCCGCCCCCCGCTCGCCGACGGCAAAATTCTGCCCTTAGTGTTTTTTCGTTTTGAGGCTGGAAACCAGCCCTGCGCAAAAAGAAAAGAAACAAATCGGCGGGAAACTGCAGGTCAGGTGACCTGAACCGGAGTGCCATTCCAGAGAAGGTGTCCCGGGGACCAATACACAGGGAAGGGGTCAGCAGAGGTCCCAGAAGAAAGTCCCAGGTAAGGGACAGAGACAGGGACCAGAAACAGGTCTCAGTAAGTAAAGTTGAAGGAGAGGAGCGAGATAGGCTCCGAGTTAAAGAGAGAGCTGCGGGCAGCAGACTTGAAGCAAAGTGAGCTCGAGAGAAGCCCTGAAGATCCAAGGAGGCAGCCAAAGGTTTCGTGACTCCTTACTGCAGGCCCTTTGGAGCAGCGGTGTTCTGCTTGGCACAGCTGAGGATCTGAAATTGTGCTTGGAAGGCGAAGTTTGGGTATATTCAGGGATCGGGGGGAAGAGATCTCAGAAGCCGAGATTGAAAGCCTGGAAGTGGAACCTTGTTGAAGCCATCTGACTGAGAGCAACATCTGGAGAGAGTTCCACAGTGAGTTCTTTGAATGTTTTTTTTATCCGTTCAGGGGATGTGGGTTAGGCCAGCGTTTATTGCCCTTGTTCAGAGAGCATTTAAGAGTCAACCACATGGCTGTGGGTCTGGAGTCACATGTAGGCCAGACCAGGTAAGGACAGCAGATTTCCTTCCCTAAAGGCCAGTAGTGAACTATGTGGGTTTTTGTGACAATCAGCAATGGCTTCATGGTCATCATTAGACTTTGAATTCCCAATTTTTATTGAATTCAAATTTCATCATCTGCCGTGGGATTCAAACATGGGTCCCCAGAGCATTACCCTGGGTCTCTGGATTGCTAGTCCAGTGACAAAAGCACTACGCCACCACCTCCTCTTAAGATTGTAGAGATGGGAAACGCTCATGAGGAAGACAGAATTTCAGTGAGACCAGTTGGCTCACGGTGTAACAAGCGCCTGGGTAGGTTGTTGAAAGATCCATGGAATCTACTTTGGTAGCACCTGTCATTTACTTTGGTGCGTGTCTAACCACAATTCGCCTGTTAATTCACAACCACCACACACTTACCCTGAATATTAGAATTTAAGATAGATATGGTAAATTGTTTTACCTTTCCTAATTTGTGTGTGTCTGTAAAGATATAGCTGGGGTGAAGGGATAGTGAATATTTGAATCATTTTCTTGTGTTTGTATTGAGATCATTCCAACTTTTTTGTCTGGCGTAAAATAGTTCATTTTCCTTGTTTAATAAATATTTTATTCTTTGCGTTATAAACAGACTCCTGTGAGTTAGTTCAGTAACTTCCCTCCACAGTTCCAAAAACAAAGTTGGTGGGCAGAATTTTTACCCCGTCGGAGGGGAAGTTTAGGAGCGGGCGTGCGGAGACGCGCCTCCGATCGGCGCCCCCCAGTCAGGTTTGCGCCACCATTTTATGTGGGCGACCAATTAAGGCCCGCCCAGCGTGACGTTCCGCCAGGAAGCGCTATGCAATCTCTGAGCGGGCGGGTGGGGGGTGGATGCCTTGAGCCGAGAGTGCGCTTGCTCGCGCCTGCGCACAATAGAGCGACTCATCTCCCTGAGGCTAAGTGCGGCCTCGGGGAGATCACCTCTACTGTCAAAAACATTAAAAATAGAGAAAAAAAAATTTCCCTGACATGTCCCCTCATGTGACACTGTCCCATGAGTTGGGACATGTCCATCACTTTTAAATACACTTTAATTACATTGTTTTGAAACCTACATGAATCCTCATCCCGCCCGTGGATGAGGTTTGATGCTTTTTCTAATGCCCGCCAGGGCTCCCGGCCTGCCCTGGTTGGACGGGCAGGCCCTTTAACGAGTTCAATTACTTTTTAAATGGCCTCAATTGGCCGTTGACAGGCCGACGGGCGTAGAGCTGATTCGGCTGCGCCCCCGCCGACCTGAATATTTAAATGTGGACGGGGTGACGTCGGGAGTTCCGCCCGGCGTCATTACGCGTCGGCGAGTGGGCCCCACCTCCCGCTTGCCAACCGGGAAACCCTGACCAGGATCTATCCAGCCAGGTTTCACACTGGGATCTGAGTTGTCCAGTATTAACATCAGCTGCGAGCGTAACACATATCAGGGCTCTGAGGTTTTGATTAGTATAATTTGAATGACTCCGCCGTTGGGTGGACATGCCTTCAACCACCGGGGCCTTAAGCTCTGGAATTTTCTTCCTGAACCATTCTGCCTTTTTCTCTCCTTTAAGATGCTCCTTGAAAACCTACCTCTTTGATCTGTCCGGATATCTCCCTATGGTGGCTTGGTGTCAAATTTAGTTTGATAATGCTCCAGTGAAGTATTTTGGAACGTCTTGCAGCATTTCAGGTGCTACACGAATAGAAATTGTTGGTCATTGTTAAAGTTGGTTTGTCCCACATTCTTTTTTAAAGAGAGTGTTCCTCTTGCAGAAGGTGGGGAATTATTTTCGAAGACCATCCCTTTAAACATAACGGGAGACCCAAAAATTGCCCGTCAGACACGCACCAATTGAAATCTTCCCAGCCAAATAAATGATATATATTTTTAAAAAACAACTTTTTCCTGCAGTCTTCCTGGAGAGGGTAGTTTCAGTTGAAGTATTTTTCTCCAGGGCAACATTACCCTTTAAACAAAAGCTTAACGTAGGGGCCCAGAATTTTCGGATTATTCATCAATTTGCTGCTTAGTGAGAGTTTTCCCAACTGCAGGGAAAAAAAAACTCAGAAAAGATCCTGACCGTGGCAATCGGGCACTGGGGGCGCTATCGTTCCCATTCGCGTTCCCAGGCGGCTGCACTCCCACGGTACATCCACTCAGCAACGAATGCAAAGAGTTCGACAATTCTTGCTAAAAAATTGTTACGATCCCCGTAGAGACCAATAACTTTAAAAGAGATGTTTGAATTTTCGGCGACTGAGAGGATCACACACTGAGATTTCAAGTTTTAATACTTTCACTGCAACAAACAAGCTAAAAGCAACATTGACTAACCACTATTTAGTAGGCAACTTATACTTTAAAGAACAGAAAAGATCCCCCATGTGACTTCTAATGTGTCCCGCACCATGATTATACTTTTTGCTATCCTTCAAATGGACACCCTATCCCCCTTGAACCAGACCAAAGCTATTCTCTGCCCCCGGGGACCTGCTTCCTTTTTCCTTTCCCAGCCGGGTAACTTCTAATCCCAGAACTAACTTTCACTGTGAGGGTCATCCTGGAGACCCCTTCTCTCCAGCCCAAGCTAGTCAAACCTACCATCTGCTCTCTCTCTCTCTCTCTCTCTCTCTCTGATTCTTGTAGACTGACTTGTGTCCATAAGGTTCAGTTATATTTTAGAAAACCCTGTAGCTTGACACTACTGTGGCTTTTATATAGAATCTGTGGATTCTATTGCCCCAAACCCCATTTCCATGGCAATATGAATCGCATGGGCCTTGTATCCAGGTAGAAGTGCTAATTAGATATCCTCTTGAACTCCAGTTCCATTCTACATTGGAATTGGACAGTTCAGTATATATTGAATATACTCTTATGGCTGAGATAGACAGATTTTTGGTCTTTCAGGGAATCAAGGGATATGGGGAATGGGCAGGGAAGTGGAGTTGAAGCCCAAGTTCAGCCATGATGGTACTGAATGATGGAGCAGGCTTGACAGGTCATTTGATCTAGTCCTGCTGCTATTCCTTGTGTTCAGGCGTACAAATAATGCACATTAGCTCATAAAAGGCTAATATGCTCCATGGGGACTTGAAAATAGTTTGTGAATAATGTACAGCAAAATGTAATCAAAGAAAGCAAAGGATCTCTGAAAATACTTTATGGATGAAACATTGCAGAGAGCAAAGATCATTTATGTGATAATATGAAGAACAGAATCATAAAACGTGAGAAAACTATCCTGAGGAACTCAACTCCTATCTATGGGTAAAACACAGTGTGGAAAGACATGAGGAAGGTGTTCTATGATATAAAATAACCTGCCATTGACAGGCTGTCATCCTAATAGGTCCTAGGAAACCACCACCGTTACTCTGTCAAGAACAAGTGATGAAAGTGTAATAATTTTCATAATATTTTTCTGGTTTATTGTGAAGTAGGTTTATGGGGGTAAGTATAGTTGGGTCTGTCTGGGTGATTTAATTACATTTGGAGTGCGAGCTTGAAATCATCAAAAGAAGCTAGGTGCTTGACGGGTAAACGCAGATGCTGGCTTAGCATGTAAGGTGTGAAGGGAATTTGCATTTTTAGATAAATGAAGAGATCTGGATTTCAGAGGGATCTTAGTCTGTTTACAACTAGCCAGATAGGCAGGGCTAAGGAGTGTGTTTATTTTTCCTGAAGGTTACTGACAATACTGGCACCATAGTTTTTAGAAAGTTTTTATGTTATGAGGAAAATGCAGTTTCAAAGACATATGGAACAATAGAATTTACATATTAAAAAGGGAGAAACATATGTAAAGAAGACTGAAAGACTATGTGGAAGGAAGGCCATGTAAGATCTAACAGGAGTGTGTGAAATAGCCTTAATAAAGCCTCCGGCCTTTTGTGCATAAGTCTGCTATATAACAAAACTGAAGTTGAGGAAAAGCCATTTAGAATTCCACTGTCAAGTGCGTATTGTGTTACTTTGCTGGTTCTGCTTTAAATCTAAAATCTATTTTGGACTGTTGCCTTAAAGGGTGCGTAACTGGGGGCCAGGTTAATTAGGAATTTTAGGGTTTATTATAGTAGTAAGTAATTGTAGTCTTATGTATGTGCTTGAAATCTTTTATTTTGTTAATAAATATTTTAATTTAATTTTTAAAATCTCTAAAGGTCTTGGGTGGGCTTATTACTTTTGAATTCAGTGCACACATCTTCTCGTAATAAATACAAATTCAAAACCATTGTGATAGCGCTACCAAGTTTCCCTTGTGGATTTGGTCCACCTGGCACACATCATCCTTCACGTCATAATGAACACAAGATATAGGAGTAGGCCATGCTGCCCATTGAACCTCTTCCACCATTCAATAATTTTTTGGCTGAACTTCTATTTCAACTCCACCTTCCTGTCATATCGCCATCTGCCTCAATTCGCTTAGTGCCCAAAAATCTATCGACCCCCATCTTAAATATACCTAATGATGAAACAAACACAATCCTCTGGGGTAGAGAATTCCAAAGGTTTACAGCCCTCTGGGTAATGAAATTTCTCCTCACATGCCCTAAATGGCTGACCTCTTGTCTTGAGACTTTGACCTCTAGCTCTAGACTCTCCAGCCAGAGGAGACAGTCCTCAGCATCTACCCTGTCAAAGCCTATCTGAATTTTATACTCCTAAGCCCATAATCTAGTACTCAGCAAGCAGAGGACACTGGGCTCATCGGTGAATGTGGTTCATCCTAAGAATCAAATTTGCATATCAGTTTAAGTGCAAAGCAGCTAATGACGATGGGCTGAAAGTTCCACCGGTGATTGCCAATGAGCAGTTTGCGACTTCACTATTGAAAACAAAATTGCAGTTTTTTTTCTCCAGACTGCTCCTCTCAGACGTTTTAGACTTTTGGACTAATGTGTGGAAATGGTCTAGCCAGACCTGCTCAGGAATTCACCATAAAATCTCAGATTTATATCGAGCGCTCCGTCCATTTCATAAAACTCAGTTACTACCTGGATAAACCCTGTCAACTATTTCTTGCCTCTTTTGTAAATTGTGCAGGAATTTGTAGAATTAGTTAGTAAAATGAGCAAAACAGTTTTTCTACAAGTAAAGTTGTTTCGTCATCAATGGAACGAATATATCTCATTAGCAACGAAAACACAATGAAGCTATAAAATAAATAGGATTGAATTTATTAAATGAACTACATGATCTATCATGTTTAAACCCATTTATTCAATGCAGTAGTTAGAAATCTGTAAAATGGTGCTTTTTATTCCTCTTGTTTTCTTTGATTAGCGTCATTTTGGGAACACAGTTTTCTCTTGTAAGTATCTGCTGCAGGTTAGATAAAGGATTTTTACTACAGTGTCAGGGACAATGGCATTCCTTAGCTATGCAGAACTCAATGTCAGTAGGTGCCTTGAGCTGTGCAGTGATTTTGGCGGACACTCATCATGTTTGCTGACAATTTCCTCTTTCTTGCTTTATGATGTGTTTTCCTTTCCAACCTTTCGTGTTTCCTGTGTGTTCCCCTGCTCCCCCAGACCACCTCCGTGTACCTTTTCCTAGTTTGAGTGTATCCTCTTCCGTCTTACTTTGGAAGTCAAGAGAAGGAACCAGGTAACCAAATGGGAAGGTAGGGCAATCGCAGTCTTCTTGCAACATTCAACTCTCCAACTTCACTGGCCTACCTCATGCCTTTCACTCCCCAGGTACCAGCCACCTCATGTGCCTACCAGTGCCCCTCTCATCCACCCGTCTGCCACCACTCTTCGTTCCCAATGTGTTTCCAACTTCCACTCTCCCTGTATGCTCTGTGAACTCTCTATCAATGTGTATGTCCTAATGTTGAATTTCCTTATGTCTGTCTTTTTCTCAATGCTCTTTCTTTCTCTCTCTCTCTTTCTCCTTTATGATCTTCTTCCCATCAATATTTTAAGCTTTATGTTCTAGAATCTCCCAGTCTCATTTTTCTTTTAAAGATACGAAATGAGCCCATAAACTATGGAAACTCAGAAAAAAGGTAAATATTCACTCTACAACCTCTCCACTTAACCTTCGCCTCATCTTCTCAATCAGATGAGTCCCCAAAGAGTTTTGAAATCACTTTAGTTTCATCATGTGCTTCCCCTCATAGCCATCCATTCCACTAAGCCATTGTGAGTTTGTTTCTTCCGCTGCTCCTGCCTTCTTCGAGATGAAAGATATTCCAGCAGCCCTTTGACCTCTGAAATGATCCCAATGGCCTCCTCCCCTTGCGAGAGAAATCATCCGGATTTTGAACATTGGCAAACAAAAATATAGTGAAGTTATTTACACCTTGGGTTCACACACTGCCTGGTGTTGCTATGCTCTCTAGGAACATAAGCACTTCCAGATTATCTAGCACCTCGGTTAGACCACACTTGGGCAGGATTTTCAGGTCGGCGGGTGAGCGTGACCAGTGGGCCCGGGATCGGCTGGGGAGTGGACCGCCGTCCGCGATCGACCCCCCCCAACCTCGATTTCACCTGGCCAGCGTGAAGCACGCGCTGAGATGCTCAATGCTGCCGGGGTGGAGGCATGAGGAGGGCGGGTGCTGATGTCCTTTAGGGGAGGAAATCTGCCGTCCTAACTGATTGGAAATGAGGGCTGGACTTCCATATACAGACCCCGCCCGCCATTCTTATAGGTCCGCGGAGACTTCCTGTCTCTGTAAAAATCCGGCCCAGTATCCTTCAGCTCCCTTCAGAGCAGGATCGCCGAGAGTGCTGCTCTCTGGAGACAATTTTCTGAACATTTCTGCATGGCGGAATGAAAGGCGAGGAGCAATGGCATTTCAACCGATAGTGTTGCGAATTTTAAAAGAATGAAATAAGAAGAAAGCTTTGGATTATGCCCTTCATTCCCAATGGCTAACTCTTCATCGAATTTTCATTTCCTTTGCTCGGTTCGCTTTCATTGCTTTTTCTAGATGATTGACAGGTTGTCTGGGTATTTTGTGTATTCTGCCTCGGTAAAAAAGCGGTTTTCAGATTGTCTGAACCAGCTGTTTGAGCGTCAGGTGGCTTGAGTAAGTAAAATTCAGACTAGTCATTAAAATTCTACACATCAATGTCTTCATGCCTGACACCATTCTCACACTCTGTCTGTTTCAGAATAACTTCTAACAAAATATAATGTCCCTCCAAAATGCGACAGCGAAAATAGATATAGAGGCTCCTCACAGTATATTTGGCCAATACAGTTAGCTATATTCATGGCATTTTCTTGCTTTGTATGAGCTGGTGCCCTTTCTTAGCCTCATGTTAATAGAGGAGATCTTGACAACTGGCACAATAAGCTATTGATGGACTGCTTGTGCAAATACTCAAGGTCTTACAGTTGTAGCAGCCAGTTTCTGTAAGGCTGCTGGACGCTGTACAATGCTCTTCACTGTGGATAGCCATCTACAAAAGGTCAGCACTGAACAGAAAGAAGTTCAGAGTTGAGAATGAACTGCTCCCATAAATATCACTTAATCAGTGGTCTTTTGCTCCATTCTCACACGCTGTTGCAGTCTCTGGTACTACTGACTCACTGCCTGTTAAAGTGCCTAACATACAATGGCTCAGAAACCACTCTGAGCAAAGGTTTGAGGGGACATTTCGTTGCAGTTCTTGCCTTTGGAGTTTGGGTAACGGAGAAAGAAATGAAACTGTAGTTTCTGACCAGCTCTGGGTGTGGAATAAGTCCTTCTTACCATCTGGGAGTGAAGCAGGAGGACCGAAATCTGGATCTGTTGCAGCATCACCATGACTCTGGCTGCCAAACTGGAAGACCTGGAAGTTAAGATGGAGCATCTTCTTATGGATGTGTTTGTAAGTGCTGTGTAGTTTTCATACTTAGCAAAATGAATGTTGTTTAAAACTTGGAACTACAGTCAGTAATTCGGAGTTAAATCTGCAAGGAATACCTTCTTAAGAGTCTGTTAGCAAACCTTGATGTTTATGAAGATAAGTATTGATATAAATGATTGACTGCGATGCTCTGTAAAATACTATAATCTAGTCCTGCTGTGTTGTGAACGTTACAACCTTTGCAATCTGAGAGTTTAATTTTCACGAAACTACTTTAAGGTAATTGCTTAAGAATTAATAAGGTATTACTCACTGTGTTGGGCCCTTAATCAGCAACTCAACTGTGTGCGCCCAGGTACTGCAGCGGTTCAAGAAGGCAGCTCACCACTGCCTGCTGAAGGGCAATTAGAGATGGGTAATAAATGCTGGCCTAGCCAGTGAAGCCCAAATCCCTTGTATGAACAGAAAAGAATCCTTAATGTCGGTCCTTCGGTAAAAAAATAGTCAAATGGCTGAATCAGAAGTATGTGGCTGTTTTCTCCTGCTCCTCCATAGTAATCGACAGTAAAATAGGACACCGCTGATTGTAACTCTGTGTTCACACTTCCTCCCCTGAAATCTTCAGCACTTCATTAAAAGCGAGAGAACACTGGAGTCAATCGGAAATCTATCGAGCAAACGTTGTTTCGTACCTAATCAAAAGAAAAACGTCCATTTTGTTCCAACAATTAATATTCAGATTTGAGAGAACTTTATCAGCAGAATAAATTAATATTTCCCCAGTGTTGGTGAACTGTGGAATATTGCCCCTTATAAAATAAACCTAGTAATTCATTACCAATGATGCAATTTAATATATGTGTGCATCAGGTGTAAATGCACGCTGGGGCTCATTGGTTTACAGGAATAGAGTAGGTGATACATACTTAAGGGTGCAGCAGACTGAAATGGTGCATGTATAACGGTGAACTCACATGATGCAGTTCAGCGTAGGATCAGCATATTTTTTTCCAAGAAATACACTCAATTAATTTGCTTAAATTAGTGGTCGATCCTTGATTTTTGCAGTCCTGATGTTTGATAATGGACGCAATGGAAGTGTTTAGAGTCATTCATTACCCAGAATATAAATAGCAGCTGTCTTTTCAGTGGTCCGAATGAATAAAACATTGTCCACAGTTTTGGAGCAATAGATTTTCTATTGTATTTATTGCTACAAGCACTGTGTGATTTGTGTTTACCCTTTAATAATAAATCTCTTAGTTCAGAAATCCTCTTTTAGTTAGGTGGTACAAGGCATAGGCTGTCTTCTTGACAACCCTGTTAGTTAAGTGGTTTTATAACCACTTGACTTCACCACCTACGAATGAAAACCTTTGATGGCTCAGAAACGTGCCTTCTGTGCATGATCATTTTGTTTTTCACAGTGAGCATACAATATTTATTAACTATTAATGGCTGTAGTACCACCAACAGAAACATTCAGCTGTATTCATGTCAAAATAATTGTGTAATATATACCGTGTGTAGAATTTCATTGATCAATTATTCACCAGTGATTGCGGAGTAAAGTCACTGAGAAACATCCCAGCGCTTGAGACACAAAGGGCTGAATTTTCCCAGTCCGGTTCCCCAGTGCATTCCCGCCACCAGGAAAGTTTCCCAGGGGAAGGCTGGGAACTGAATGGAGGCAGGCAGACGATTTGCATATTTAAGGCTCCAGTTAGGAACGATGAGGGTCACCTGTGTTTCTCCAGCTTAATGGAGGCAGCACCCCGCCATGGCAGGCTGGGGGGGACCTTGGAGCCAGAGGGCCCATTCACCAAAGAGGGGGCCACTTGCAGGGAAGTCTGCACCCACGGCGCAAATGCTTCCTTTCGCGGGCGGGCTTTCCCCACCAGCTTGATCCCACTGAAATCTCATACAAATTTTCTCCTCCGAGGGCGCCTCCAGGTGCCCTCACGGTCCCCAACCTGCCTCAGCAGCACCTACCTCTCCAGGTGGGGATGCTGAGGTTCTAACGCTACTGCCAATATCGGGAGCCCGCGGAGGACTGCGAGAGTGGAGCTGGTCAATTAGGAGACCGACCCCGCGAATATCACGGAACCAGTTTAACTCCCACCAAGTGTGGGCCTAGGACCCCCATTTGGTACTGATGTGGGGCCCCAAAGCCCACGGGAAAATCCTACCCTAAAACTGTCCCAGTAATGACAGGAAACGGCTTCTATTATTTTTTATAAATATATGCATCGCACATATTATTCAAAATGAATACAGAGCCAAGACACCTTTTTAAATTGCTCAAGCTTCATTGGTGTGTTACCTGACATCATCTAAAACCACAGATCCAATTGGAAACTTTCACTTATTCCCAGTAAACTTGGTATTCCATATACGATTATTAAACAATAGGAGCATTTTGTAATTAGTTACAATGTTGTGTATAAGAACATAAGAAATAGGAGCTGATCTTCAAGTTCTGCATTAAAAACCTGAATATCTTTAATTAGGCCTGTTGTATTGATCCATTTGTCTACATGGATGAGTCTGTGATTTGGAGTTAGCCATTGAACAGTGTCATTCAGTGTCAGTTTAGCATGTGTGGTATGCTGGATGGTATAACACTTGGTTGGAAGCCAAGGGCAAACATCCTTAATGGACATCTGGGTAGAAGTTATAATGAGATGATAGATGTTAGTGTTTTCTTCATTTGAGGGATATCCATATCCTATTCATGAGCTACCGGCCTTAACACAAGAGGCTACCCTCTCACTGAGGCCGGAATGACACATTTCCATTAAAAGCTGTAGGACTCATTGAGGGTTTGATTATGCTGCACAATTGGTCTTGACAAGGTGAACCAGGAGGAGAGGATTTTTCCTCTTGTGGGCGAGTCCAGAACTAGGGGGCACTGTTTTAAAATTAGGGGTCACCCTTTTAGGACAGGGATGAGGAGAATTCTTTTTCTCTCAGAGGGCTGTGCGACTCTGGAACTCTCTGCCTCCGAAGGCGGTGGAAGTGGGGGGTCACTGAATATTTTTCAGACAGAGGTAAATAAATTCTTGTCAGGCAAAGGAATCAAAGGTTACCGGGGGTAGATGGGAACGTGGAAACGCAAACAGATCGGCCACGATCTTATTGAATGGTGGAGCAGGCTGGAGGGGCCGAATGGACTACTCCTGTTCCTATTTCGTATGTTTTGTGTGTAATTTTGTAGAAATGGTTTCATTTCTGGTTCAAAAGCTATTATCACAAGCTGACAACTTTATTTTGAAACTAACTTGGTGATCAGTGGCAGAATCTTCGGCTCGGCGTGCCAGGGTGTGCCCCACTCGCCGATGCGTAAAATGACACGCGGTGACGTGGGGCGTGTGTCCCGACTTCACCGCACGTCATTCCGATTTTCAGTTCGATGGGTGCGCACCGGAGTTGGGCTGCGCCCCTGCCGAACTGTCAAAGGCCTGTTGAGGCCATTTAAAAACTAATTAAAACACTTAACGGAGCTGCCTGTCCAACCTTAAGGTTGGCGGGGGGGTTAGGCGAAGAGCCCAGGCGGCCTTCGCATTTATCATGAAACCTCATCCACGGGCGGGCTGAGGTTTCGTGAAGGTGTTTAAACTTTAATAAAAATTTTAAATAAAATTCATAGACAATTCCCAGCTCATCCGACACTGTCACATGAAGGGAACATTGTCTTAAAAAATTTTTTCCCCTTTATTTAAATTTTTTAAAAATCAAACTAGTCTCCCTGAGGCAGCTCTGTGTCTCTGGGAGATTTCTGCTCTCTTTCACACACATACACAAAACAGCGCAGGCCCCGACTCTCCCTCCTCCCCCCCACCCGCACAGGGGGCGCTCAGCACTTCCGGGTGCGCGTCATGCTGGGCGGGCCTTAATTGGCCCCACCCCACGTAAAATAGCGGCGCCCAGCCGACCGTGGGCGGCAATCACCTGCACCTGCTCCTGCCCAAAGCCCCCCGCCCCTGGATGGGGAGGAAATTCTCCCCCAGGTTTTTTATGAGGCTCACTTGACTCCATCACAATAGAGTCGCATGAGGGGGACGCGTTTTATTAAATTTTTATTCTCTTCGGTTTTTTTTGGAAACAGCGCTGTTTCTCATGCATGCACCAACTGTGTGATAGGCCCAGCTCTCCCTCCCCTGCCCCCATCCCGCACCCGCACAGGTAGCGCTCAGCACTACCGCTTGCGATCCACGCAGGGCGGGCTTTAATTGGCCCACCCGCGTGAAATCGCGGTGCGGAGCCAATCGCAGGCGGCGTTCAGCTTCCCTCACCGCCCCCGCCGATCACCCCCCGCCAAGGGCAAAACCCCGCCTCGTGTGCTGTGCAGTTTTTCACTTCACAGCTCGCACCTTTTGTCCTGGACAGGTCCTTCACCGGGAACACCGCATTGAAAGTTTGGCTATCTGTCCGACTCCCTTCGAAAATTATTCACGGAATCGGCTTCCGCCACCTTTTTCAGGTAGAGCCCCTCAGACGCTGAAAACACCGAGTGAACGCGTTCCTCCTCCTCATTGCCGCTGGAAACCCCTTTTCCGATACAGACCGGTAGGTTTCCCCGGTAGCCATGAGGCTTCCCAGTTCGTGCTGTGCCCTCCCACCTTCCAGTTTTAGCTGGTCAAAAATGAGCCTGTGCTGGAGATCTGGTTTTGAGTGAGTGTGAGGCCATCAACGATCTGTGAATGGCAGCACAGCCCAGGGTCAACCAAAAGAGCTTTAAATTGACCTTCCAACCAATTTTCAAGCTGTCTTTTCAATCAGACTTGTGTCACCTGAAGCTATTTGTATTCTATAAAAGGAGTTCATGTTATTATGTGACTTTTTCATTCCATCTTTTGGATATCTCTGGATCATGAGAAGAATTGTTAAAAAAAAATAAATTAGAGCCAGAATTTTATGCTCCTCCACCAGCGGCTTTTTAGACAGGGTGGGGGAGGGGAGGGAGGAGCATGAAATTGAAGGGAGGGATTCCACTAAGGTTCCTGCCTGCCCTGACCATGGCGATTTTACCCTGGGACGGGCAAGGCCTCAGACAGATCTCCTGCCCTTGCCCCAGCTGAGGCCCTTAAGTGGCCGATTAATGGCCACTTAAAGGCCGTTTCCCGCCCAGCCTCAATTTATAGGTTGACCAGAAGATTGAAACTCCAAGGGGTTGGCCTGGAATACAGCAAAGTTACATCCCGGGTGTGGGGCATGTGGGGGTGGGGCGCCTCCATCAGAAGCCCCCCCTTCTGAAGCCGGGTGCCCCACCCTCTCCCCTTAAGGTCCAGCGGCCTCCGGACCTCACTCCCCTGCCCGGCCTCCTACCCGAGACCCCGACTACCCTCCTTGCGTCCCCCTAGGCCTCCCCTACCCTCCCCGCCTTGGGGCCACCCTGAACTTATCTGGGCCTCCAGTTCCCGGACTTAATCTGCGACGTCTTCTTGAATTTCCTCTTTTGTCCGCTGCAGCTCTCTCTCTCTACGGCGGGACTTCCTCCTGAGTGAGAGGCGGAAGTCCCATCTGCAACCAGTTAACGCTGGTTGGAGTGTAAATTGGCTGTGGGACAGTGGGAGTCAGAGGGAGTGTGTTCCCCGCCGACTCTTTGGATGGTGGGAAACAAGACCCCACCATCTGAAAAATTCCGGTCTAGGTTTCATGATGCAAATATGTTTGACGTTTCTCTTCCTAAACTATAACCCATTTCATTATAATAGCAATGAAAGCCTCAAACAATGAATTACTTTATTTTATTCCCGTATGGGTTTTTTTTTTGCAACATTAAGAATCTGTTTTGATGCCACACTAGTTCCTTGTTCCTAATGGGTCTCTGGATATTTCTGGTTGTACCGATTGGGGAATAACCAGTCACCATTGTTTAGCCGTACTGTATTACCAATAATGACCAATGCCACCTGTGCATCGTTTTTTAAACAAAGTTTGCCAGACTCTACCCTCCACTTTGGTGGGTAAAACCCAAAGAAATTATATTGGCAATGGCAAGTCAACCTTAATGGCAGCAGATATTGTCATTTATTGTATAAACATTTATAAAACATTAGTTCAGCCCCGACAGGAGTTCTGTGTCCAATTCTGGACGCCGTGCTTTAGGAAGGATGTGAAGACTTTGGGGAAGGTGCAGAATCGATTTACTAGAATTATTCCAGGGATGAGGGCTTATAGTTATACGGATAGATCGGAGACGCTGGGATCGTTCTCCTTGGATCAGTGAAGGCCAAGAGGAGATTTGATAGAGGAGTTTAAAATCATGAAGGATTTACATAGAATAACTAAAGGGAAACCTTTAGTTTCCAATGGTTAAAGGATGGATAACCAGAAGGTATAAGATTTTCTCAGGCAGTCTTTTTCGTGCAACAGGTATTTCAGATTTGGAATGCCCTGTCTGATCGGGCGGTGGAAATAGATTCCATTGTAGCTTTCAAAATGAGAATTAATTCTTGAAGAGAAAAGATTTCAGAGATAGGGGGAAAGGGTAAGAGAGTGGAATTCACAGAATCACACAGTGCAGAAGAGGCCCTTCGGCCCATCGAGTCTGCACCGACACGTGAGAAACACCTGACCTACCTACCGAATCCCATTTACCAGCACTTGGCCCATAGCCTTGAGTGTTATGAGGTGCCAAGTGCTCATCCAGGCTGTTAGCAGCCAGCCCGGCAGGCTTCCCTGCATAGGCTAGGGTGGTGGGAGGCGCGGGGTGTGGAGTGGGGGCGTTGCCCAAGAGAGTGGAATTAATTGGATTGCTCTTCGAAAGAGCCGGTGCGGACTCAATGGGTTGAATGGCCTCCTTCTGTGCTGTATTGTAGGAGCTGCCCTCTCTGTACTGTTGGGGAGGGGTAAATAAAGTTTATTTCAATAATGGCAGCCTGCAGCTGAGAATATGTCAGTCCTATACACAGCAGGTACAGTGATGAAATGTAGGTTGCTTCATTAAGCAATGGTGATGAATAAAACACCAGCCACTTTGCACTGTACGCATTTGCAAATTCAAGTTGATTGTTAGTGTGTATAAGTAGATGCATAGGATAAGAGGTCAAAGGTACAACTGAGGCTGCCAGATAGCATTTGGCAAAACTTCACACAAAAGGTTATTCGTTAAACTCAAATGTGTAGGGACGCAGGAAAATGGATTGAAAATTTAGTTGAAGGGTAGAACATAATAGATACTTGTTAGAGCGGTTACATCAGGAAAGGGGAAGTACAAAGTGGAGTGTATCAAAGGTCAGTGTTCGGACCACTGCTGTTTCTCATTTGCATCAATGGAAAGGGCATTGTAAATGGGCCAAATCCACAGCTGATACCAAACTAGGGAATTAGAGAGTTTAGAAATTACATAATGAAGTAAATGTGTAGTTGTGCAAAGCAATGGCAGATGAAATTTAACATAGTCAAATTTCAAATATTGCAGAGGAAGGAGAAGTGAATGATCTGCACACTCCATTAACGATGCTGAAATATACTGCCCAGCTTGAGAAAGACATGAGTCTTAGGGCCTGATTTTAACTCTCTAAGGGCAAATGGGATTTGAGTGAAGTTAACATTGGGCCCACATGGGACTGTGTTCAAAACCAGTGCAGAACAGAAATCACGAATGTCATCAGACTGATGAATGATGTAGTCCAGTCAGTAGATTACAAGACAGAGGGAAGTCATGGTCAAACTGTACAGTGCTGTGCTCAGGCCATTCCTCAAGTAATGGCTACCAAAATTTAAGCGAGATAGTCAAGCATTAGAGATGGTGAAAAGAAGCACAAGTTTATCCCTGGCCTCAGAGCAATGGGGATCTTCGAGGGAGCCTGGGGAGTCCTGGAAATCCAGAAAAACCTTCCAGAAAAAAAATAGTGTGAAAGTGCGAGTTAGGAGTGGAATGTGGTGCCCTGGGATTTTTTACATCCACCTGAGAGAGCAGACCAGGGCCTTGATTTAATGCCTTCTCTGAAAGATAGCACCCCCTCGGTACTGCACTGGGGCATCAGCTTTGAAGCCCTGGGGTGGGATTTAAACCCACAACGTTGTGACTGTGAGGGGAGAGTACTACCGCTGGGCGGTGAAAGATTTTAATAAATAGGTAAATCCCCCAGGTATGCAGCATGGAGTAGGCTCTGTTTTATTATGTTGATTTATAATGCCTCTGGAAGGTTTTATTGCATTATGGGTGTTATATAAATATAAATTGTTCTTATTGGGCTGCTGCCTCACCCAGGAGGGAAGCACACACGAGGAGTGTAAGGGCAGCAGAGAGAATATCTATTTTCTTGAAAGGATTGTGCAATCGCTCCTTACATGCCGCACTCTCCTGCTGCGTATGTTGTAAAGTATTAGCATTTCGATTGGGTGGGGTTGATGATTGCTAACCATCCATTTCAACCAGAAACTGCCCCGAGTGGTCTCAGTGATGAGGAAAGATTTGGAGAAACTTGGGTCTACAGCCTTGAAAAGAGACCCCGAGAGTCAATCTTACAGAGATGCGCAAAACTGTGAACCCTACGCATAATGTACATCTGAAATATTAAATTGCGAGAGAGGACAAAGGGGTCAAACATTTCCGCTCGACTCTACCGAGGTCTCTAGTTGAAAACCTTGAGTCCTTGCTTTCCGGTGGTCAGCGTTGTTCTTTGTTATTGCCCAACAATCCTAGTGCCTCCAGCCTCGACACTTTCTTCCCTTTGGTAGATGCAGGCTAGTTTTAAGCAGCGCCAAAGAGTAACAACATTGGGCCCCCTGCTGATGTGTGCAACCAGGGAACAGTAGAGTTAACATTGGGGGAAATCGTGACACTGAACAGGCAGCACGATGATCCATTTCCACTGGACAGGCGGAGAGGGCTGGGGGTAACCGCACGCCCCAATCTGGTCTATGGAGGGGTTTCCAATTTAACCCTCATAATTTTTTCACAGCTCATGGTTTCATGTAAGAAATTTAAGCGTAGCTTCCTACATATTTATCCTGCATTGAAGTTAGAGCCTTTTAGAGTCAAATTGCTTGCAGAAATCTTGGAACTCACAAGCAGGTTGGGATTGTTGTCAACGCCAAATTACTGACTTAGTTGAAGAACCACAAAAGAGGATTGGATCCATTCCAGACCCACTTGAAATTAAAGAGACGGGGGTTTCAGACAAGAAAAAGGTTTTTAAAAAAGCCGACTTGAGTGATCAAACAGGACCGACTTGTTAGAATACTGAAAGGCCTGGATAGAGTGGGACGTGGGGAAGATGTTTCCATTAGTAGGAGAGACTAGGACCCGAGGGCACAGCCTCAGAGTAAAGGGAAGACCTTTTAGAACAGAGATGAGGAGAAACTTCTTTAGCCAGAGAGTGGTGAATCTATGGAACTCATTGCCACAGAAGGCTGTGGAGGCCAGGTCATTGAGTGTATTTAAGACCGAGATAGATAGGTTCTTGATTGGTAAGGGAATCAAAGGTTACGGGGAGAAGGCGGGAGAATGGGGTTGAGAAACTTATCAGCCATGATTGAATGGCGGAGCAGACTCGATGGGCGGAATGGCCTAATTTCTGTTCCTATGTCTTATGGTCTTATGGTGTGAGTCGAGAGGCTGAATGGCCTTTCCCTGTGTTTACCTTTCCTGATCTATCGTTTTGAGTGCAGTAACTTATACAGTGGTCCCCAAAACTTATGTCACTGACCTTTCCGTGAAATTGGACAGTGTCAGATTTACTGTTGTCGTGTGTCACTGGCCAACTTTATGGATGACAGCTCAGAATTCCACATATTCAGCCCAATTCAAACTATTGCACTGTTCAATTATTTCAATTACCAGTTATGAGGGATGTGGTAGCACATTTTAAAAAACTCGTGATTAAAGACTGTTGATAGGAAGAAGCTGCTTGGTTTTAACCCAGCATGAACAAACCTCAGATTTTGTTTGTGGTAAATGTTCATCTCCTGAAACATTCAACTTCAAAGTAACTCACCTCCTGACTCCCCAAAGCCTGTCTACCATCTACAAGGCACAAGTCAGGAGTGTGATGGAATACTCCCCACCTGCCTGGATGAGTGCAGCTCCAACAACACTCAAGAAGTTCGATACCATCCAGGACAAAGCAGTCTGCTTCATTGGCACCACATCCGCAAACATTCACTCCCTCCACCACCGACGCACAGTAGCAGCAGTGTGTACCTTCTACAAGATGCACTACAGGAATTCACCAAGGCTTCTTCGACAGCACCTTCCAAACCCACAACCTCTACCATCTAGAAGGACAAGAGCAGCAGATGCATGGGAACACCACCACCTGGAAGTTCCCCTCCTAGCCACTCACCATCCGGACTTGGAAATATATCACCGTTCCTTCACTGTCGCTGGGTCAAAACCCTGGAACTCCCTCCCTAACAGCATGGTGGGTGTACCTACACCACATGCACTGCAGCGGTTCAAGAAGGCAGCTCACCACCACCTTCTCAAGGGCAATTAGGGATGGGAAATAAACACTGGCCCAGCCAGCAAAGCCCACATCCCCTGAAATGATAAAAAAAGGGGGGGTAGTGAAACAGCTGACACACAACCTGCGCCCCCTTCTGCATTTGGAATAATTTTCCTTAGTGCCTCTGTCTGTGGAAGGGAACATCTGGCAAACACATATCAGGCGGTTTATCCACAAATACCCACATTTCACACCCCCTCCCCCAAAGCTCCACTCATTGACTTTTATTGGTTTTCACGCACATGCACCTTCATAAAACTGATTGTTTTTTCTCGCTGTGTTGCTGTGTTTCCCCCCATTATGGCTGCACCAACCCTGTTTATGTCTTATTATGATTTAATGCTGTTTTACTTCATAACTCAGTCAGAGATGAAAACTCAGTGCATTTTGACATCTTGACAAAGGGCCTGAAAGGTTGAGTTGTGTGATTTGTTCTGTGAAAAACAAATTGTTATTCCCTCAGCAGGAAACGATATGCATTATAATCTGTTCATGTTGACAAAAATTGGTCAAAGCTTATTTATATTCGGTCAAATATTTCCCAACTTATCCTTCAATTGTTTCTGTCACTGAGTTACAAGCTTACAAACGGCTGCTGTGCACACACCAGATAATGAAGAGTAAAGCCAAACATTGTTGGAGTCTTTAAACTCTAGTGTGTTGCGTGTCAGGGGAAGAGGTGTGGTGATATTTGACATTGTGCAGTTGGCTGACAAATTCTATCGCGCTTCTAGATCTGCTTTTTTTTAATGCAGAAGTGCATTGATATTTTTAATGCATTTTCATTGTTATAGACAAAGTATGCATTGCATTAAGTGACCCATCTTTGTCCCTCCCAAGCATAGAAACATAGGGACAGGAGGAGACCATGTAACTCTTCGAGGCTGTTCGTGACCTATCTCCACGTACCCATCTTTGTCCCATATCACTTAGTATATTTCATGAACAAAAATCCATCAAGCTGAGATTTCAAATTTACAATTGAGCCAGCATCAATTGCTGTTTGCAATTTTCTGTCATCCTTTGCTTAAAGAAGTGTTTCCTGATTTCAGAGTTTGAATCATTTTAGGAAATTGGTTCACTCCTGCAAAATTGGACTTGGCTGGTGATGCCGAACAGGTGGGATTACATTGTTCACCTATATGTACCAACCTGATGTTCAGTTCCATTGACTTCAATAAATCAGAATTCCAGTATGACTGACAACAAATTTGATTTCGCCTGTTGTGTCTCTGCCCAAGTCTTAATAAATCTGGAATATAAAGCTAGTCTCAGTAATGGTGACCATGAAACTATCATCGATTGTTGTAAAAACCCATCTGGTTGACTGATGCCCTTTAGGGAAGGAAATCTGTGTACACATGACTCCAGACCAACAGCTTGACTCTTAACTGTTCTCTGAAATGTCCTAAGAAGCCACTCAGTTCAAGGATAGTTAGAGATGGGCAACAAATGCTGGCCTTGCCAGTGATGCCCACATCCCATGAAAGAATAAAAAAAACATTTAGTACAGTTTGAGGGGGGAGAGAAACCCATCAAGTCTGTGTAAATCTTACGTTGATGAGATATTAAGAGATGCCAATAAAGTTCATCAAGCAATCACGATAACCTCCCACTTCTTTCCATTTCACCAACATCCGAATCTACTTATCTTTTTACTGATGATTTCGCTTGACATCATTTATCGAGTTATTTTGGATCGTGTGATTTCAGTGTCCACAGCTCCCGAGGTCGTCTCCTGCAATAGCTGAGCTGCCACATTCTTTAACGGAACATATGAAACTTGGCTTCTTTCAGTTATTAAAGACCCAGTGAAAGGATTTCCTCTCAGCATTGTGTGTCGCAAAATCACCGCCTGTTCTTTCTGAACTCCTCTCAGTCTCTCATTAGCATAATGTGCCTGATTTGTCTCTGACTGCTTTCATTTTTCTCATTAGCCTAACCAACACTTAGCTTTGATGGCGCCACTTTTAGTCCTCCACCTATTGATGTTTTTGACCTTGCTATTTCTTTTTTTGCTAACACTGCCTCCTGGCCTTCTGCTGCAGGCAGAATGCTCCCTTCTACCTCACCACACTATCTCCCTAAAAAAAACCCAAATCCAAACAAAACTAAAATATCTTGCCCAGCACTTCTTTCATACTCCTGGACAGGTACAAAAAAAGCAACAGGTTGATGTGATTGCTAATCCTGTTTCTCACCTCTAGCCTCTTTCTAGTTTCTCTTTAGCTTCCTTGGTTTTCTTTATCCCATCGATATTGTATTGACCGGTATTCCTTTGTACTTGCCCTTTTTGCTCCTTCTAAGCTGCAGATATGACATCCTCGATGCTTTTGCCTCTCCTTACCTTGCCGCCATATTGAAACAAAGACTCACCGCAAAGTTTTCGATTCTAACACACTCTTTCCCAGGATCTCGGAATGGTGGAGTTCCTTGTTTCCTTCCTTTTCACACTTGCACAGTCTTCAGGATGTCAGAAGCTAAGCCTGTGATCCCCAAATCAGCACTTCCTTATCCACCTTGTTATCTGTATTAGTCTTTTCAATCTTTGTAGCGTTCAGCACTATGGTTGTTAGTTTCTCAGTTAATGAAGTGCAGCGGGGCAAAGGACAAAGCTTGATTGGCACCACATCCACAAACACTCACTCCCTCCACCACCGACGCACAGTAGCCGCAGTGTGTACCATCTACAAGATGCACTGCAGGAATTCACCAAGGCTTCTTAGATAACAGCTTCCAAACCTATGACCACTACCATCTAGAAGGACAAGGGCAGCAGATAGCTGGGAACACCACCACCTGGAAGTTCCCCTTCAAGTCACTAATCATCCTGACTTTGAAATATATCGGCCGTTCCTTCACTGTCACTGGGTCAAAATCCTGGAACTCCCTCCCTAACAGCCCTGTGGGTGTACCTACACCACATGGACTGCAGCGGTTCAAGAAGGCGGCTCACCACCACCTTCTCGAGGGCATTTAGCGATGGGCAATAAATGCTGGCCTAGCCAGCAACGCCCACATCCCATGAATAAATTTTAAAAAGGTGATTCTATTAATGGTTGGGATAACACCCCAGAAGGAAAAAACAGTTTGGACCAGTAGTCTTATTTCCAAGTTTTTACTGTTTTTTCCCTTCTGGGATGCCTTGCCCTGGGGAGGAAGTTTATGTGCCATCAGCTGCCTGATGATTTCAGCCATTTTTTCTTCCAAGAAAAACTTTTAAGGGTGTCATATTTCATCTAGAAATGTAGGATTTGTTGTAAAAATATTCCACACAGCAACCATCATGGTGCATTGGCACCATCATCTCAGAGATAGTACAAGCTCCGTCCACCACATCCCCGGAGTACAGCTCAAAACTGGGCAATCAGAGTCAAAGCACCAACTCTACAATGACAAAGGGGCAAGTTACCAGCACTTGACCATCAATGATTTCACAGGCATCCCAGTGGTCAGTTATCAATCACAATTCCGATGGACAAGAAAGGAGGTTAACTTCAAAAAAAGCCCATGGCTACAGAACATAGTGCAGTAATCTGTCACCATGTGGCATACAGATTGGACATGCGGCCACTTACACAAGTGTGATTGAAGCCTCAGTTTTGCCAGTAATCACTGAAGCTTTCCCTCGTCAAATCCAGCTTTCTGTAGAGAATATAAATTCCTTGAGCAGGCGAAGCCATATTGATTTTCAGTTGACTGAAGACCAATGTGCAGTATATAACACTGCACCTCAGCAAACTGCTAAAAGACCTCAGTGTTATGAATCATTGTACATTGCTGAGAACTTGTGAACCATTACTACTAGTTGGAAGGTAGCAGTGCAAAGTGGCCAACAAATTACATTTTATGGTGCTCTTCATGTAGAGAAAAGTATTTTAGGGAATTGGTATTAGATATTTACTTGCAAAGACAACACATTTGTATGAAATTTCTTTTTCTGAGCCTCTAATGGAGGAATGAATCCATCTTTTAACACTTTAATCCGTGGGTTCAAACAACAAGCGAATGGTGGTTTGGCACAGTGTGGTTTTAGCCCAGAGACATCTAGATTATCTGATATCTCAAAATTCTGCACTGTTCCCATATTATGAAACACATTGTTGTACTGCTTCCAAAAAAAATCTGGGAAAAAGATTGGTTTTCTCAAGGATTGCGCAGTCGACATGATTTGTAACATTTTCTGACAAATTGCAATGTTTCATTCCCCACAAAACATGTCCCATGACCTTTCAATTTACAGATGAGAAAGAACCATAACTGGAGACATGTCTTCAAGTCAACTTTGGGAAGGGACTCATGTTATAGAGATCAGACATTTGGTAATCCTGTTGTTGGCTGAGCTCATTATGGGCAGCTCTTTTCAGCTTTCTCCCCCAAACTGCTGACATTTTTTTTTCCATACATGACTCATGATGTTGCAGCAGCTTTTATTGATTAAAAGTACCACAATACTCAGGACATTTTTGTACTTCCCACATCCTGTAGGCATTAGCTTTAATCACAATTTCATGAGTGTAGAACACACCAGTATGCTGAAGCATTGTCGATATCATGTACAGTCTAATCCTTTATTGTAGGAAGCTCCTGGGTAGAGGGTTAGAATGATCTATTAGATCTCCCATAATGTTGCTCATAAACAAAAGCATGAAATATGAAGCAAATACTATTAACAGAATTTTCTGCATTGCTCTTAATTAATTATATGTTGCTCCCCATGTCTATTTTAACATTTTTCTTGCAAATCTCCATTTAGCTTATGGACTGATTCTGGTAATCCTTCTTTTCTGATTATTCCTCTCACAGTCAAACATGCTTGTGTGTGGAGCCATTACATTTATCTTTGTGTTTAACTAGCTGTGGCTTTTATTATGTTTTTTAATTATGTATTTACCTCTTAACAACATGAAGTATAATTCAATCTGTTTTGACTTCTTATTAAAGCCATTGATTCGTGCAGTGAGGAGAATAAACCTCATATTGCAGGGAAGGGAATGTGGAGAGAGGTAGGAGATGCACTTGGGATACCAGAGTGAAAAAGTAGTGACTGGTTAAGTCCAGAAGCTGCTTAGGACTGGAGGGGAGGAATGGAAGGAGTAAAATAATTTCACGTATAGGACAGGGAGGAAGAAAGTGGTAACGTTCAGGGTCTGGGCATGGAACCTGGAATCGGGAGCGGGATGCAAAACCAAAGTGGGATCGCACTGTGCTGCTGTATGCGTTACAAACATTCTTTACACTGAAGCCCAATGGGAGGGACAAGCGGTGAAGTATTGGGAAAGAGTTTAGCTGTGGTTGAAGATGTTTATGAGGCCAGTGGGATGCAAGTGAGAAATTTATTGGAGTGATTGGAAGATGGGATTGTTAAATCTGGGATTCTTTGCTGAAGTCTTTTTTTCCTGTGTGTGTTATAAATATTATTTTTCTGATGATGTTGTGGGGGGTGTGAAGAACTATCAACTGTGTGAGGTTAGGGAGCAGCTGCATTTTGGTTTTTGATGACGTGTGATTGTAGAAAGTGTTTGGAGATGCAGGGAGAGTCCGACACAATCCGATTGATGAGCAAGTGACAATAAAAAAGTAAACTAATTGGGAAAAAGACAACAGCAACAACATCATGGGCGGAAATTTCCAGTCCCACCAGCAGTAAGAAGCTTGGCGGGTGGGGGAGATTAATTTGACGTGAGGCCAAAAACCCTGTTTCCCGACAGCGGGATGAACTTCAGCAGTTCTGATCTCGGGACTGTCACAGCAGGTTAAAGGCGGTTCGAGCTTCTCGGTGGACAATGTCGGGCAGCTCTTTTGCATATATTAGCGTGTCATGCATGCTCAGTGAAAGGCGAGATCGCCAGAGTTAAGTTACCCTCCAAATTAAGTTCCCCACCAGCCAGAAATTCGAATGTTCACACTCATTACTGCACACAACGTGCCAGGCACCTGGCGAGTTTGACTTCACGGTGAGCTGCTGTTACATTGTCCTCTTTGCCGGGAGCGTCTGTAAATGCCAGACTCTGCTTGAGACCGGGTGGTGGCAGTGCGCGTTACTTGGAGGATGGCCAAGGAACGGGGGAAGGGTTAGCGGGGAAGAGTGGAGCAGTGGCCGGGAATAGGTGGGAGGGATAGTGGAGGCTGTCCGGGTGACCTTTAAATATGGCACTCCGACCTCCGACCCCATGAGATAACGACGGGGACGGTGACTTTCTGCCTGCCTCCGCTGTGAGAAACGGTGAACTCCTCACGGGGCCTTTTGTATGAAGCGAACGGCGCAAGGTCACGTGTGGTCAGCTGTCCCACCCCACCCCAGGAATCACTCTCACTTCCGCACCACAACCAAACAGAGACTCCAGAGCAGAAGATTCTGGCTCTTGTATGTAAATAACCTTAAATGTAGTAAAATGTCACCATGCACTTCACAGGGGCATCAAACAGAATTTGACACTGAGCCACGTAAAGGCTTATTTAGGCAGATGACCAAAAGCTTGGTCAAAGAGGTAGGTTATAAGGAGCATCTTAAACGGAGGAGAGAGGCGGAGCGGTTTAGGAAGGGAATCCCAAAGCTGAGAGCTCAGGCAGCTGAAGGCTCGGCTGCCAATGGGATTGCAAGAGACCAGATTGCAGGAGCGCAGAGTTCTTGGAGGATTAGAGAGATCAGGAGGGTTAAGGCCATGGAGGGACTTGAAAATAAGGATGAGAATTTTACAATCGAGGCAAACGAGAGGCTAGCCAAGTCTTAAACTTCCAACAATCAAGCAAACAATGAGGAAGGGCAGAATTGGCACTGAGATCACAACAATCACAAGCACAAAAATGCTTTTTATCACATACATCTCTCGCAATATTTTCGTTAAAACATCCTGTATCGTTCCATTGGATGTGAGACATGTGCTTTAGATTGTGAACGTCAGCAGACTCACTAAAACTGAATTAGGGTCTGCTGGTCCTAGTATAATTAAAGTCCCTGGGAATGGGGGAGAAAATTCTCCATTGGCTGGAGTTATATCTGACACAGAGGAAGCTGGTTGTTGTTGTTGAAGGCCAGATATTTCAGTCACAGGACAATCTGCAGGAGTTTATCTTTTAAGTACAACTACAAGGTTTTCTGTAAGGTTTTATTCAAAATAAAGTTTCTGTAATAGCCGTAGCAAAACTTATTGGCAAAAGTAGGGTTTATTAATTGAAATAAATAAAAATAAATATAAATAAATAAAAATAACTAAAATCTTAAAATAAAACAAATAAAATAATTAAAATAAATACCCAAACTAAGTAATGTAAAACTTTTGCTTGTAGGTGTTACTAGCTTTTAATAAGCACAGTAAATTGTCATAAACGTAGGAATAATCCTAAATTAATTAAGAAAGCAATTAAATCAAATTAACTAATTAACATAAAACACAATGGCAGGACAGGTGTTATGTTGCAGCTGTGGAATGTGGGAGCTTCTGGACTCCAAGGCAATCCAGGGCAAATATGTCTGCAGAAAGTGTAAGCGGCAAGAGGTATTTCTGATCAGGATTATTGATGTGGAAGCTGAACTGCAGACACTGCGAAACGTAAGGGAGAGGGAGAAATATCTGGACACTTTGTTTCAGAAGACAGTCACACCTCTTAGAATAGGGTTGTCTGTTTTGGACAGCAGTGAGGAGCAAGAGGATGTGACCGTGAGTGAGGCAGGTAAAGGGGCCGAGCAGACTGTTGTGGAGAGACCTCAAACTTTGCAATTGTCAAACAGGTACAAGGTGCTTGTTACCTGTGTGGACGAAAGCAAGGTCTACAGGGTATATGAGCAGACTGGCCATGTCAGCATGGTACAGGAAGCTGTTTTAGCTGGTTGCGGGGGAAGCAAAAATGAATGTAGTGGTAGTAGGGGACAGTATAGTGAGGGGGACTGATACTGCACCCTGCAGCAAAGAGTGAGAGTCCAAATGGCTGTGTTGCCTTCCCGGTACCAGGGTTCGGGACATTTGATCAGGGCTGGAGAGGAACTTGCAGTGGGAGGGCGAGGATCTGGGTGTCGTGGTCCATGTAGGTACCAATGATATAGGTAGAATAAGGAAAGAGGTTCTGCATAGTCAGTATGAAAAGTTAGGGACCAAATTAAGAAGCAGAACCACAACCGTAACAATCTCTGGATTATTACCTGAGTTGCATGGAAATTGCCAGAGGGTAAATCAGATTAGACAGATGAATGTGTGGTGCACAGACTGGTGTGGGAGAGGTGGGTACTGGTTTGTGGGGCACTGGCACCAGTACTGGAGAAAGTGGAGGCTGTACCATTGGGGTGGTCTACACCTGAACTGTGCTGGGAGCAGTGTTCTGGTGAGCGGCACCAATAGGGAAGCAGGAAGGGCTTTAAACTAAAAAAAAGGGCAGTGAGGGATCCAGCTTGGGTGGACGGAGCAAATCAACGGGTAGATTCAAGGCAGGAGAGCAAAATAGTAAGATGGGAAATGAGGGTCAGAGAGTGGCAGGAAGGGACAGAGAGAAAAAAATATAAGAAAACACCAACGGTCAAGACTAGATGGTACAAAGAAAGCAAAAAGACGACGCTAAAGACTCAGGGTGGAATTGTCCCAGATTTGCATTAAGTGCGGTAGCGGGCGGGTGAAACAGCATTTTACCCACTGGCCGCGATGTCGGGTTTTCACACCGTATTGTCCCAAACCCACCACATTATTTATGCGCTCGCGGGAAACACGCCGTTTCCATGGTGAGTGGGCTCCCATTCGCCCGCCCGCCATCACCCCACCGCTGCATCACGCCGGGTGCCATATTTAAAGTCCAGCCGCGGGCGCACATCGCAGCGCTTCCAGACCACCGCTGCTGCATGGGAGACGTGGCCCTGAAACTGAAGAAGACAGCAGCCCCCTGGTTCAGCGATGCATCCCTTGAGCGACTGCTGGACACTGTGGTGGTCCACCGGGATGTCCTCTAACCCCACTCTGGCCGCAGGATGGGCAGCAGCAGCAATAACCGGGCTTGGGAGGCAGTGGCAGCGGTGGTCAGCGCCAACGCCCTTCAGGAGAGGACAGCCACCCACTGCCACAAGAGGATGAATGATCTCCTCTGTTCCACCAGGGTGAGTCACTCTTCTCATCACTCCCAACTCACACACTCACAAACCCATCACACACCCACAGGGCCCTCACTCACTGTCAGTTCAAGGGACATCACCATTCACTCTCTCACACTCACCTTCATTGTCCTCATCTCATCCATAGGATCACTCACCACCCACACAGGCCAGGCACACTTATCATCTGGCCTAACAGGTATCCTGTTTACACTCACTCCATCTCTATTCATGCAGGACAAGCTGGCACACAACAAGAGGGAGAGGTCGCAGACCAATGGCAGAATGCCTGAAATCAAGGTCCTCACAGACTTTGAAAACAGAGCCATCCAACCGGACTGGTCCTGTGCTGACAGTGAGGTTGGTGCTGTTCTACCAAGTGAGGATCCAGCAGTGCAACATCCATCAGACAACCAGGCTGTGAGTGATGTGTCCTGTTCCACAGGCCACTGCCATGCACTAATTATCTCTCCTCACTCTCACAGGCACATGCACATGTAACCCCAATATTTAAAAAAGGAAGGGGAGAATAAAACACAGAATTAGAGACCAGTTAGCCTAACAACAGTAGTGGGGAAAATGCTAGAGTCTATTATAAAAGACTTGGTAACTAAACACTTGGAAAGCATCAACGGGATTAGCCAAAGTCAGTATGGGTTTATGAAAGGGAAATCATACTTAACTAATCTACTGGAGTTTTTTGAGGATGTAACTAGTAGAATAGATAAGGGAGAACCAGTAGATGTGGTGTATTTGGATTTCAAAAAGGTTTTTGATAAGGTCCCACATAAGAGGCGAGTGGACAAAGTTAAAGCACATGGGATTGGGGGTAATATACTGGCATAGATTGAGAATTGGTTGACAGACCGGAAACAGAGAATGGGAATAAACGGGTCTTTTTCCGATTGGCAGGCGGTGATTAGTGGTGTACCACAGGGATCAGTGCTTGGGTCCCAGCTATTCACAAAATATATAAATTACTTAGATGAGGGAACCAAATGCAATAATTCCAAGTTTGCTGATGACACAAAACTGGGCGGGGTTGAGAGTTGTGAAAAGGATGCAAGGAGGCTTCAGGGCGATTTAGACAAGTGTGTGTAGGCAAACACATGGCAGATGCAGTATAACATGGATAAATGTGAAGTTATGCGCTTCAGTGTGAGAAACAGAAAGGCAGAGTATTATTTAAATGGTGATATATTGGGAAATGTGGATGTACAAAGGGATCTGGGTGTCCTTGTACACCAGTGAATGAAAGTAAATAGACAGGTGTAGCAAGCAGTTAGGAAGGCAAATGGTATGTTGGCCTTCATTGCAAGAGGGTTTGAGTTCAGAAGTAGGGATGTCTTACTGCCATTATACAGGGTCTTGGTGAGACCACACCTGGAGTATTGTGTGCAGTTTTGATCTCCCTACCTAAGAAAGGATATACCTCCCATAGAGGGAATGCAGCAAAGGTTCACTAGGCTGATACCGGAGACGGCAGGATTGTCATATGAGGAGAGATTGGCTTGACCGGGCCTGTCTTCACTAGAGTTTAGAAGAGGGGATCTGATTGGAACGTATAAAATTCTAACAGGGCTACACAGACTAGATACAGGGAGGATATTTCCCCTGGTTGGGGAGTCTAGAACCAGGGGCCACAGTCTCAGGATACGGAGCAGGCCATTTAGGACAGAGATGAGGAAAAATCTCTTCTCTGAGAGGATGGTCAGCCTGTGGAATTCTTTGCTACAGAGGCTGTGAAAGCTGGGTCGTTGAGAATATTCAAGAAAAAAATTGATAATTTTTTTGGATATTGGGGGCATCAAGGAGTATGGAAAGAAAGCGGGAATATGGTGTTGAGATAGAGGATCAGCCATGACCAGATTGAATGGCAGAGCAGGTTAGAAGGGTCGAATGGCCTCCTCCTGCTCCTAGTTTCTATGTTTCTATCTGTCAGACAGCTTACAGAGTCCATGACCCAGGGCCTCCAATCAAGCCCCAAAGAAACCTCTGAAGAGGAATCTGGAGGCACCCTCCCTGAAGTCCCATCACAGCCTCACCCACACCATCCACCAGCACAGAGACACACACCTCGGTGGGACCGAGCTTTAGAATAGCCCTGAGATCACAATCTGGTGAGCACATCACACTGTCTGATCCATAGCGGGTGGAGGCAGAGACTTCCCAGGTGTTCGGCACTCAGAGGACGGCTGGAGACCAGAACGTTGCTGAGTCTGAGTCAGATGATGAGCCTCTGGACTCGGTCATGTCACAGTTGCTGGAGCTGCAAAGGCAGCTCGGGAGCATCAGGAAGGGATGTCCGCTGCACTCCTCAGATTGCAAAGCACGATGGAGGAGTCACCAGCATGTCGATGCACTGAGGTCAATACTGGTAGGATGGCGGCCGCCATGGAGGCCTTGGTCCAGGACTTTGCTCCTGCACTGCTACACGGGCTGAACTCCATCACTGATGCCATAGTTGGCCTCCAACAGTGCGTACACGAGAGGGGTGCCGGGCAGCTCAATCTCACTCCAGCCACCCCTGCTCCTCAAGGAGTCAGCCAGGGGTCCCCAGGCACCCATAGGGAGGAGGATCAGCAGGTGCACACTCCGGGCCCATCCACCCAGTTGACCCGGAGTGTCTGGCCCATCTGACTCCCCTCTTCCTGTAACCTCAGTACCTCCGGTTCCACAGGAGGGTGCCACTGCCACACAGCAGGACCCTGAAAGCAGGCCGGGGCCCTCCAAGTCTTAGCCCCCCAGGTCATCACAGCCAGGGTGTAGCAGTCATCAGGCTGCCTCCACCTCCACTGTGGATGTCCGGGGAGCACAGGGTTAGGAAGGTTAAGGAGAATTAGTTGCACAGCCTGGGCATGGGTGTTAATCACTTGTACATAATATTCACCATTGTCAGTAAACTCCCTAGAGTTGACCTGACCCTAGAGTCTCCCTGCCTATGGCTCCTTGTTCTGATGAGCAGTGTTCTTGTCACTCAGATGTGAAACCTTTCTGCACAAGATAAAGGCAGGTGTCTCAGTCCAGGGCCTCTTCGCTGTGTCTGTGCAGCCTTCAGACCAAAGTGATGGTCCAGCCTCACACTCCCTGGAAACATTACTGATGCCTGCACCTCGATGGTGCTGGTCATTGCTGCCAGAATGTAGTGGGCAGGCATCACAGAGTTCCATCATTCTCTCTGTGTGCTCTCAGCACCTTTAATGAGCGGCTGGCCCCCATCTCTTCAGCATCTGTGATCACTCATGCTGTGCTCCTGAAGAGATCAGGTGCTGAAGGCGGACATAGCATCAGACGTTTCTAAAGTTTCACAGCTGTGTCTCTATGATATGACCCTGATCACAGAGCGTAAGTGAGCTGCCCTCAGGCAGACAGGAGTCCGACATTCTCAGAGGCTGTGTGAGGATATATGGCGTGTCCTCACTGCATGTTGTCATCATCCTCCTGCAATCGAGCAACTATTAGGGCTTTCACTGCGTCTCCATGACAGGAGCATTATCACAGAGGGTATTCACGCTGCCATAAGCCAGACTGGAGTCAAACGTTCATAAGTGCGATGGGAGGATCTATGGGGTCACCTCACTGCATGTCGTCATCATCCTCCACAAATCTGCCAGCTATGAGGGCCTCCCAAGCATGCCTGCCTCGTCTAGCCAGTGCAAGGGCCTCATCCCTGCCATTGTCACCTCCAGGGACCTCCTCACCCTGATCCCCATCAGCGTCCTCCTCATCAGAGGAGACGTGCAGCTCCTCCATCGCCTCCTCAGCCAGCTCGTCTCCCCGTTGGAACAATAGTTTGTAAACGGTGTAGCAGACAATGACAATGTGTGACACCCTCTGTGGACTGTATTGCAGGGCTCCACCAGACCGGTCCAGGCACCGGAACCGCATCTTCAGCATCCCGATGGTCTGCCCCACCAAGTTGCGAGTTGCAGCATGAGCCTCATTATACTGTCGCTCTGTTGCAGTCTGAGGCCGCCGCACGGGTGTCATCAGCCACGGCCTCTGCGGGTAACCCTTGTCCCCAAGGAGCCTGGATAGAGTGGATGTGGGGAAGATGTTTCCATTAGTAGGAGAGACTAGGACCCGAGGGCACAGCCTCAGAGTAAAGGGAAGACCTTTTAGAACAGAGATGAAGAGAAACTTCTTTAGCCAGAGAGTGGTGAATCTATGGAATTCATTGCCACAGAAGGCTGTGGAGGCCAGGTCATTGAGTGTATTTAAGACCGAGATGGATAGGTTCTTGATTGGTAAGGGGATCAAAGGTTATGGGGAGAAGGCGGGAGAATGGGGTTGAGAAACTTATCAGCTATGATTGAATGGCGGAGCAGACTCGATGGGCTGAATGGCCTAATTTCTGCTCCTGTGTCTTGTGGTCTTATGGAGCCATCCCTGCAGCTTCTGTGGACCCTGGAAGACTTCAGGGACCTGTGACCGACTGAGGATGTACTATACTTCAGTTCTGTTGAAGGGTCATGTGGACCCGAAACGCCAGCTCTTTTCTTCTCCACCGATGCTGCCAGACCTGCTGAGTTTTTCCAGGTAATTCTGTTTTTGTTGAGGATGTAGGTGTCGTGCACACTCCCTGGAAACCGTACGCACGCCTGCAGGATGTGTTTCTGGTGGTCGCATATCAGATGCACATTCAGCGAATGGAATCCCTTGCGGTTGATGTAGTTCCACCGTGTGTTGCGATGGAGATCTGAGCGCCACATGAGTGCAGTAAATCACACCCTGCACCTGTGGGAATCCCGAGATCTGGGCGAATCTAATCACTCTTACATCCTGGCTGTCTTGGTCCTGGGTGAAATGCACTGTGTTGTGTACCCTCGCAAAGATGGCATCTGTGACCTCATGGATGCATTTGTGGGTGGCGGCTTGTGATATCTCACAGGGGTCACCTGTGGAGCCCTGAACGGAGCCACTGGTGTAGAAATTGATCACCGCAGTCACTTTCACAGCCACTGCCAGTGGATGCCCTCCATGTCCCCATGGCGCCAAATCCTGCAGTAGTTGGCAGATGTGATTGACCAGTTCCCTAGACATGTGCAGTCTTGGGCGACACTGGTTCTCAGTCATCTGCAGGAATGAAAGGCGGTGTCTATAGACTCTGGGTGTCGCTAGGCACCGGCCTGCGAAGGTTCGCTGTGGGTCTTGGGCAGTGTGTGCGGGAGCCCCAGCCGCCCCTTCTTCCTGAGGGTGCTGCTCCTGCCTCTGCACAGAGAGTCTCAATCGCTCTCTCCTCCATCTCCTTCATGCTCTGTAGGCCATCAGGCATACAGCTAGTTCACCAGGCTCCATGATCCTGATGTACTCCTGCTGTAGGATGAAAGTGAGAGACACGTGGTTAGCACGGGTGCACTAAGAACCTGTCCTGGTTAAGTGCGAACGCCCCATAACACTTCCTGGAGTGTGCTGGTCACCACTTGGATGGCCAGAGATTAGTGCACTGCATGGTTGCCCTGTTAGCTTGAACCATGGGGGACACTGGTCCAAACCGGGATGCTGAGATTGCAAAAGGCTGTGAGCACCTACAGCAGTGACTGCTCCATGGTCAGTGTTAGCGAGGAGATTGTACAATGTGTGCAGTCATCCAACTGTTCTGCTGTCCACTAAAATGCTCATTGTAGTCTGTGCCAGGGGGCAGGGAAGTCGGTGGGGGGGGGAGTTGAAAAGCTCTGGAGCACTTGGTGGCACTTTCATGCCTCTGTGTTGCTTGAGTGGGCAGAGAAGCTAGGAGCCCGAGTCCAATTACATCAATGTGGCTGTGCCTGAACTGTCTCAGCTGCAGAGGAATGGTCACTTTATACAGGGTTTCCCTAATGCATGGCCACTTCCCTCGCCCACCCAACCCCCACCCTGAATGATTGTGCGCTATATTCAATCTTAACCCCTGCCCTTAATCCCGATCCCCCAGTGCCCCTCAAGCTTGAAGTACAACAGGCTACCCTGGCGAGCGCTGCACAAAGTTACTGTGCACTCAACTCCGAGTTCCCCTCAAAGCCCAGGCCGCCTAGTGCACGCCTTTTATGCGCTGTTATGAAACACGTCAGTGTGCTTTCCCACCAACGGGGATGGACAATCCAGCGGTGGGGAGGGGCAGGATGATTCCGGCGCGCTGACATGATACTGACATGCTGATGTATTACAATGAGGTTCCCGAAATCCAATGGCAGGAAACGCGGCTTACCATTGGTGGGCTGAGCGTACGATCGCAAACTGGCATCCCGCCATATTGTCCGCTCACACTACCAAACACGCCCGACGCTGGTGGGCACCGAAAATTCCGCCCTTTGTATTTGAATGCATGTAGCATTTATAACAAAGTTATTGAATTGATAGCTCGCATTGAAGTGAATAACTATGATCTGATAGCCATTACAGAGACATGCTTTGGAGAGAGTTTTTTAGCGCCGCACATTCTGGAACCAACCGGAGAGAAGTTTATATTCGGTTTGGTATTGTGTATGTGACAGGATTAATTAATGACCTCAAAGTAAAGGCACCCCTAGGTGGCAGCGACCACAATATGATTGAACTTTACATCCAGTCTGAAAGGGAGAAGAGTGGGTCTGAGACTAGTATTTTAAACTGAAATAAGGGCAACTATGTGGGCATGAAAGTTGAGCTAGCCGAAGTGAACTGGGATCCAAGGCTAGAGGATAAATCAATAGAGAAGCAGTGGCAGACATTTAGAATACACGGAATAAGTATATTCCTACTCTAAAGACATTTTAAGGAGGACCCACCATCTGTAGTTAACTAAAGAAGTTAAGGAAAGCATCAAACATAAGAAAAAGCATATAACAGCAAGAAGATAAGTGGCAGGTCAGATGATTGGTCAGAATATAAACAGCAGAGAATGACTGAAAGGTTAACCAGGAGAAAGAAATTAGAGTATGAGAGGAAACTAACTAAAAATGTAAAAACGGATAGTAAGGGTTTTTGCAGGCATTTAAAAATGAAAAGAATAGGTAAGAATAGGTCCTCTAGAGAGTGACAATGAGGAGTTAATAGTAGATAATAAGGAAATGGTGGACGAAATGAACAAATATTTTGCTTCTGTCTTCTCTGTATGAGATACAAAAATCATTCTGGTTATAGCTGTAAATCAGGAGGTGGAGGGGAGAGGGGAACTTGGTGAAATTACAATCACTAGGGAAGTAGTACTGAGCAAACTGTTGGAGCTGTGGGGTGACAAATCTCCGGGTCCTGATGGACTTCATCCTAGGGTCTTAAAAA
This sequence comes from Cetorhinus maximus, assembly GCF_964194155.1. Classification (NCBI taxonomy): domain Eukaryota; kingdom Metazoa; phylum Chordata; class Chondrichthyes; order Lamniformes; family Cetorhinidae; genus Cetorhinus; species Cetorhinus maximus. The sequence continues at coordinate 5,178,253 of NC_135890.1, forward strand.
ATGTGGCTAATGAGGTAGTAGATGCGTTGGTGTTAATTTTCTAAATTCACTAGATTCTGGAAAGATTCCATCAGGCTGGAAAATAGTAAGTATAACCCCTCTATTCAAGAAGGGAGGGAGGCAGAAGACAGGAAACTATAGGCCAGTTAGCTTGATGTCTGCCCTGGGGAAGATGTTAGAATCGCTTATTAAGGAGGTTATAGCTGGGCATAGGGATCTAAGTGTTCTACTGCATGAGTCACAATAAGTTAGTATGCAGGTACAGCGAGTAATTAAGAAGGCTAATGGAATGCTATCCTTTATTATGAGAGGAATTGAACATAAAAGTAAGGATGTTATGCTTCAATTATACAGAGCATTGGTGAGGGTGCATCTCGAATACTGTGTTGTTATGGCACACCGGATGGTAGATGCTGGGCTGCTCAAATCCCAGAGGGAAACTTGAAACAACTGCCACAACTGTTTTGCAATTTGTATTTTTATTTCGAGATGCGTGCCTTGAATTCAGTAGTAACAAGTCCACCGAGTCTTAGAGGTCTTTTTATAAAACTAAAACATTTATTAATAAAAGAAATAATTTTAAGCACATACATAAGTCTACAAATCGCTACTACAATAACTCCTAGCTCCCCTAATCAATCTGATTCCCAGTTACACCCCCTTTAAGGCAACAGTAAAAACAAAATAGATTTTAACAGACCCAGGCAAAGCACACGATACCCTGGACAGGGATATTCACAGTGAATTCTCTCAGCTTCAGTTCCTATAGGCAGCAGCTTGGTACATAGAGGTTGGAGGCTTTTCAAGCTTGTTAGATCTTAGATCTTAGAATTCCTTCCTCTTACACATAGCCTTCTCTCCTTTATACACATTTTCCCCTTTGAATGCAAATTTCATTGTTTCAATATGTCTTCGCAACTTTACCTTTCTAATAATAAAAACCTTTCATTGTACCAATTTTATCAATAAGCTTTGAGAAAAATGTGGGATTTGAAACAAAAACTGATCAGCCATGATCTCATTGAATGGCGGAACAGGCTTGAGGGGCTGAATGGCCTGCCTCTGCTCCTATTTTGTATGTTTGTATGTTCGTATGAGTTTCTCAGGGTAGTGACTGATGCCCAACCTTCTTCAGCTGCTTCATCAGTGATCTTCCCTTCATTATGAGGTCAGAAGCGAGGATGTTCACTGAAGATTGCACAGTGTTCAGTAACATTCCTAATTCCTTATTTAGTCCATGTCTGCATGCAGCAAGACCTGGCCAACATTCAGGCTTGGGTTAATAAGTGGCATGTAACATTCACATCACATAAGTGCCAGTAAATGACCATCTCCAACAGCAGAGTATAACCATGACACTCAATGGTGTTACCATTGCTGAATCCCCCACTTTCAACATCCTGGGGGTTACTAGACTGGACCAACCATATAAATACTGTGGCTACTAGTGCAGGCCAGAGGCTGGAAATTCTGCTCCAGGTGTCTCAGCTCCTGACTCCCCAAAGCCTGTCCACCATCTATGCACAAGTCAGGAGTGTGATGGAATACACTTGAGTTGCCTGGATAAGTGCGGCTCCAACAGCACTCAAGGAGGTCAACACTATTCAGGACAAAGCAAGCTGCTTGATCGACACTCCATCCACCACCTTAAACATTCACTCCCCCCAACATTGACGCACGGTAGCAGCTGTGTGTACCATCTACAAGATGCACTGCAGCAACTCATCAAGCCTCCTTCGACAGCACCTTCCAAACCCATGACCTCTATCATCTAGAAGGACAAGGGCATCAGGTGCATGGGAACATCACCACCTGCAGGTTCCCCTCCAAGCCACACACCATTCTGACTTGGGTTCTATAGTGCCACTCCTTCTCTGTCACTGGGGCAAAATCCTGGAACTCCCTCCCTAACAGCACTGTGGGTGTACCTACACCACATGGGCTGCAGCGGTTCAAGAAGGCAGCTCACCACCACCGTCTTTTCAAGAGGCAGTTAGGAGTTGGCAATAAATGCTGGACTTGCCAGCGACACCCAGGTCCCATTAATGATTTTAAAAATCTGTGCCTTATGACTTGTGGATTTATCATAAAGCAGAAACAATGTGGAAAACACTGCTCACACTGAACACTAAATGTAAAAGCGCATAACACTAACAAAAGATCTACGATTGCTTCTTTGGTAAATTTTAATATAAACTTTCATAGAGTAATTTGAAAAGAAATTACATTGAAGTTTGGTTTGGTAATGCAGACTGACAGGCCCTTTACTTAAAGCTAGCACAGTACGACTTGGATGTCATCGTACAGACAGTGCATTTCCAGCCCTAGAGCTATGACAGTATGAATATGTGCATCTTGTCTTTTCATTAGGACCTTCATCCCCCCACTATTATTTATCGCCTTATATTAAATATAAGAATTAGTTTTCTTTTATCCACAAAAAACCAGGAAGGGGGGGAGCTTTTTTCCATTAAAAAAAATAGATGATTAAAATTTTATGTTGTATGTATTTGCAGTAACGTTGCAGGGTTTAACGTGTTGCATAGCTCAGTGTTATAACCACTGCTTGCATGAACCAGACTGCAGCGTGTCCATGTCAACACTAATTAATTGCATGATTTAATAATGAAAAAAAATAATACTTTCACAGCATGTAGATGGTCATTTGCCTGTAAATATAATTTGAGTTTTCTTTGCATTAAGTGCAGCTCGTTGCCTAGGTGCACCAAGTTGAAAATTTGGTCCTTAGTCTCTTGGTTGAGTTTATGCTAAGATGTTGGCACAGAGTTGCAGTCATTGCATCTGATTTTTGTCATGTAATTAGATTAGGGCCTATCATCTCGCTGCATGGAGCACTGAACCTGAAAGCTTTGCCTCTGCCTCTCTGAAGTTTTTCTTACATCAGAAACCACTTTGCTGTGCTGTGGTCTTGTAAAGATCAGCGGCTGTGATGATTTAGCAGTAATCTCTGCACCAGATGGTGATACATCAGATATTCTTCCTGGAACGGACATGTGACCTGTCTTGCAACAAACCAGGGGGGAGTCCTGTCCTGTGTCACGTGGCGCACCATTAGCACTGATACAGGCAGATTAGACAGCTGACCCTGTCAGCATCCACTGATACAAAAACTAAACTTGACATTTTGGGAACGTTCCTCTCCCAAAAGCTTTTGTTTTCATGTAGCGCGTTGCTACCTCTGAGACTAGGCTGCATTGAAGAAGAAAGCTGAGCGTTTACAGCACAGAGCAAACCTCACTGGAGGTGTTTTCAAATTTTCCCTTTTGAAGTCGTTGGAAAAAAAAATATTCCCCAGCAAGATCATCCTTCCGATGAACTGAAAGCCCCACGTACTTAGCCTTGGAATTTGAGGAATCTGGTGTGGACACAGGCTTTGGAAGTTGGTGAATTCCTTTTTGTTTTTTTTTTGCCTTTTCGTATTGAGCCGGCACTATGGTTATACAGGCTGCAGTCACGCCTGGAAGGACCAGGAGACTCCTGTTCAAAATTCCATACGGAACATTGAAAAGGAGCAGCGCTGAACAGGTAAGAGGATTCGTTCTCTGACTCTCGAGTCAATATGAAACATAATTCTGCTTCAGTTATCAAGGCTGTCAGTGCATATTACATCTGTTTCCAGTTACCATACCAAACATTGCTGGCTTCCGCAGATTATTTGCTGGATTGGACAAAGTATTTGCTGTTTATTTTGGAAATGCATAGAAACTTTGGGCATTCATATGCAGCTTTTCAGTGAGCACGAAAGGTCTCGGTTTTTTTTTTGCTTTGCAGAGTGTAAATTGAACTGTGTGGTGTCGGGGATTGCTGCTGAAGGTGAAAATGAGCATTGGAGCATTGAATGGTTGTGAGAAAGAGATCAGCTTTCCGGCTAGTATCCTGTTTCCTGCATCACATTGTGCCTGAAGCTACTGTCCATCTTGAAAAATGATATTGGGAAAATAACTAATGTACAAATTAATCAAGAAGGTGCTGGTATCGGGTGTACCCAGTTAACATCATCTGAATGGGTGTTTTAATTGTGGAGCTCCAGGATAACTCCATCATGCACACTCCTCGATTATTTCTTTCATTATAACTGACAAGACTTTGCATATACAGTGTGCTTGGCCCTTTGTAGAAAACACCAACTTGTGCAACGTCTCATGCAGTGATTTTTTATTTTTGCCCCTTTTAAATAGCACCTGATGATGGAATTTATGAGGACTTCATCGCATAAACCCTTCCTAAATATTGTACCATTATATTAACAGCATGCATAATGCACTGTTCGTTATTGTAATTGCTGAGGCTACACAGCTGCTGAGAACGTGTCTCTGAATTCTTATAATCTGCATTGCATAGTGCTGCAGTCAATTTCCTGAGAGATTATTGGCTGATAAAAGTCATTCACCATATGACATATGTATGATCCTCATCAACCCTGGGCACTGTCACACTATCTAACAGGATTCAGAAAGCAATGGAATTAAAGAAATCTTTAAAGAGGTTGAAAAGTCTGGGCAGGAATATTTTGTTGTTCAAGCACTCTCAGTTATCTGCCCAGAAACAAAACATGTATTGGGGGGAAAAACTGAGCTCAATCTTTCTTCCAAGCTTCAACTTTTGTTGGGAAGACATGGCATGATGAGGGCCATTGTCATGACCTGTCCAAGTCACATCAGTGACAAAATGGAGGGCCTTGTTTCCCGGTGCAGCTGTGCAGATTGCATGGGTCATGTTCATCTGGAGCTACCTCTCGATGTTTGTCTGAAGTTGTGGGTCACTACCTGCAGGGTTTCTTAGGAGCGCTTCCCGGTTAATGCCGTCAGTAAGGCAGCAAAGAGCCAAGGAGAGTCAACACAGGGGGCTTCCATTGAGATAAAAATAATTAAGGGTTTTCTAACAAGTTAAGATTACAATTTTTCAACATATATTTTTGAATAGATAGTAGGCGGGTACTCGGAGCAAAGAGTTACTCTATCTAGACTTTCCTTTCCCTCAGATTTAACAAGCTTATAAGGAGAGTGGTGAAGATGTGGGACACTCTCTCCATGGAGGCTGATAATGTCGGTATTTTCAGGGGGAATTCGATAGCTATCTGGAACGGAAAGCAGGAAGAAAACATTATGGGTGGAATTTTCCGGCCCAGCCAGTCCCGCCAAAAGTCAATGGACTTTCGGCTAGTCTGCTACATCCCCCACGGCGACCCCAACCACAGCAGGGCTGGGAAATCCCGGCCTGTGTGCCAGCTTTTGAACTTTGGCATGGATTGGTCTCTCCCAGTTTAGGGCATTCCGGTACTTGATCCTCGCTGTGTACAAGCAGTGTTAATACTTTCAATAAGTACAAACACTGTAATCAAGGTTTTAATCATGATACATTGATAATGGGTCTTTTATAACATCAGATGATTCTTCTTAATTAATGGTAAGGATTAGCAGTTTATAGCTGAAAAGAAAGACATCTTGCTCAAGCTTTTCGTCTTACACGCATCAGGACAAATGCAAGAATGCCAAATTTCAAACAGTCACAACGATTTATACCGCAGAAGAAAACAGTGCTGATTGGTAATCAGCAAATAATCACTCTTCTTCTGTAATATAAATTATTGTGATTGTTTGAAATTTGACATTCTTGCATTTGTCCTGATGCGTACAAGATGAAAGGCTCCAGCAACATGTCGTTCTTTTCAGCAATGTTCAAATTCTGTACCACCAAGTGACTGCTTCGCTGTTTCAATAATGTTTAAAGCTTGTTAAAGTTACAAGTCACAATGATAAGGTTATCTTAATGTATCACAACCAAGGACATCTGGTTTCAGGGGCTGGATTGATTGTTGGTTAAACAGTTGTTGCTGGGGTTTTCAGCAATTTGCTTAGCACACATTTCTTCACTTTCCAAGCAGTTGACAAACAGGGTATTTCCAAAGATACTTGTTGCACTGCACACTCTCAGAATCACACAGTGCAGAAGAGGCCCTTCGGCCCATCGAGTCTGCGCCGACACGTGAGAAACACCCTGACCTACCTACCTAACCCCATTGACCAGCACTTGGCCCATAGCCTTGAATGTTATGACAGGCCAAGTGCTCATCCAGGTACTTTTTAGAGGATGTGAGGCAACCCGCCTCCACCACCCTCCCAGGAAGTGCATTCCAGACCGTCACCACCCTCTGGGTAAAAAGGTTTTTCCTCACATCCCCCCTAAACCTTCTGCCCCTCACCTTCAACTTATGTCCCCTCATCACTGACCCTTCAACTAAGGGGAATAGCTGCTATCCACCTGTCCATGCCCCTCATAATCTTGTACACCTCGATCAGGTCGCCCCTCAGTCTTCTCTGCTCCAACGAAAACAACCCAAGTCTATCCACCCTCTCTTCATAACTTAAATGTTTCATCCCAGGCAACATCCTGGTGAATCCCCTCTGCACCCCCTCCAGTGCAATCACATCCTTCCTATAATGTGGCGACCAGAACTGCACACTAGCCAAACTCTGTCAATATCACCATTCCAATATGTAGTGTAAGCATCATAAATTTGGGCTAACTAGAATTGTTGGATCCCATTTTATGTGTGACTAGAAACCATCCACAACAACAACTTGCATTTATATAGCATTCATAACGTGATAAAATGTCCCAAGGTTCTTCACAGGAGAATTGTGGGAAAAAAATTGACACCTTGCTAAGGAGATATTAAGTGTAGAGGACTAAAAGCTAAAGGAGAAGGTATTAATGAGTGTTTTAAAGGATGACAGGGAGGATCTGAGGTGAAAATGTTTAGGGAGGGAACTCCAGAATTTAAGACCCAGGCAACTGAAGGCATGGCTGCCAATGATGGAGCACTTAAAAGCAGGGAAGCACAGGAGGCCAGATTTCGAGGAGAGCAGAGATCTTGGAGGATTGTGGAGCTGGAGGGGATCATAGAGAGGCAGGGGTGAGGCCGTGGAGTGATTTGAAAACAAGGATGAGAAATTTTAAGATCCAGGTATTGCTTGACCAGGCGCCAGTGTAGGTCAGCAAGTGCAGGGGTAATAGGAGAAGAGGGCTTCATGGGAGTTGGGAAACTGATTGCAGAGTTTTGAATGATCTCGCTTGCCTGGATGATCGCAGCTCCAACCACACCCAAGAAGCTTGACACCATCCAGGACAAAGCAGCCCACTTGATTGGCATCCCATCCACAAACATTCACTCCGTCCACCATTGACACACAATAGCAGCAGTATGTACTATGTACAAGATGCACTGCAGGTACTCACCACGCCTCCTGAGACAGCACCTTCCAAACTCACAACCGCTACCATCTAGAAGAACAAGGGCAGCAGACGCATAGTAACACCACCACCTGGAAGCTCCCCTCTAAATCACTCTCCATCCTGACTTGGAAATATATCGCCGTTCCTTCACTGTCACTGGATCAAAATCCTGGAACTTCCTCCCTAACAGCACTGTGGGTGTACCTACACCACATGGACTGCAGCAGCTCAAGAAGGCAGCTCCCCACCACCTTCTCAAGGGGAACTAGGGATAGGCAATAAATGCTGGCCCAGCCAGCGAAGCCCACATCCTGTAAATGAATGAAAATAAAGGATCCTGCAAGAATGGTAACATCATCTAACTTTTTTATCCTCACAGCATTCGCTGTTGCCCATTTACTATTCCCTTACTCAAGTTATCAATGACAAAATTGACCCAGGTATGTGATGATTGTACAGTCATGTTGGACTTCTGGCTTTACTTGGAGCCACACAAACATTTTTCCTTCGATCCTCACTCAACACTTGGTTCCTTGTGCATCAGGTGTTATTTCACCCCCCACCCCCCTCTCCTCACCCCGACCCGCCCCCCAAAGTCACAACTTTCTCCAGGAATCTCGCAATTCCAGGAGACTGGGGCTCCAGGTTGAGTCTCACGGTTCCTTAACAGCGGCTTGCTCCTCCTATATTTTGCTTTTCCCTCGCAGCAGGCATCCAGTCTTCGGAGGAGGGTTAGGCGAGGTGAGCCAATGCTGAGTCAAAGAAATTGGTTTGGGGGCAGCTGGAAGCCAGGGAGGTGGAGGGCTGAGGAGAGGAAGTTCCAAAAGAGCAGTGTTTTAATCTGCTGCTTGTTCACTGAGTAAAGGAGGAGTCTGCAGCCAGTCTTTCCTTAACACAGGTTTATTCACAGCACCAGGGGCGGAATATTTCGGCCCCGTTCCGGAAAGTGCAGCGAGTCGTCCAAAAGTCCGTAGACTTTGGCGGGAGTGGAAACTCCTGCCGGTGGGAGGGGCTGTAAAATTTCGCCCCAGAGAGCACAGGCACAGACCCTCTGTTCCTTTCCCCAGTTAGTGACAGATACTCTCACACCGAGGGCATGCACTTCATTGTGACGGGTTTGCAACACTGAGATATCTGAAGGGTCTGCCAGGATTGGACTGCAGGAATCACAGAATCTGTACAGTGTAGAAAGAGGCCATTTGGCCCATTGAGTCTGCACTGGCTCTCTGGAAATGCAATCTACCTAGCCCCACTCCCCTGCTTTATCTCCATAACCTTCCACATTCTTTCTTTTCAGTTAGCAATTCAATTCCCTTTCAAGTACCTCGATCAAACCTACCTCCACCACCCTCCAGACTCCAACCACCCTCTGGGTTAAAATTCTTTTCCTCACAGCACATTCACTCCTTTTGCCAATTATTTTGAATCTGTGCCCTCTAGTTCTTGATGTTCTCTTTAGAGGGAACAGTGTCTCACTATTTACCCTGTCCATACCCCTCAGGGTCTTGTGTACTTCTATCAAATCTTCTCTCAGCCTTCTTTTCTCCAAGGAAAACCCACCCAACCTCTCCGATCTATCCTCATAGCCACAGTTCTTTATCTCGGGAATCATTCTTGTGAATCTCCTCTGTACTCTCTCCAATGCCTTCACATTCTCCCTCAAGTATGGCACCCAGAACTGGGTGCAGTACTCCAGATGAGGTCTAACAAGTACCTTACACAAGTTCAACATGATCTCCTTACTCTTGTACTCAATGCCCCTATTAATAAAGCCTAATATACTGTATGCTTTATTAACTGCTCTCTCAACATGCCTTGCCATCTTCAATGACTTATGTACATATACACCGAGGTCCCTCTCTTCCTGCATCTCCTTTAGAGTTTCTCCCTTTATTTTATACTGTCTTTCCATATTCTTCCTGCCAAAAGGAAGAGACCATGCACAGAAGGCTAAAATCAGAGAATAAGACAACAAATCTCTGGGTCCTGATGGACTTCATCCTAGGGTCTTAAAAGAGGTGGCTAATGAGGTAGCAGATGCGTTAGTGATAATTCTCTAAAATTCAATAGATTCTGGAAAGGTTCCATCAGACTGGAAAGTAGCAAATATAACCCCTCTGTTCAAGAAGGGAGGGAGGCAGAAAATGGGAAACACTAGGCCAGTTAGCCTGACGTCTGTCAAGGGGAATGTGTTGGAATCAATCATCAAGGAGGTTATAGCTGGGCACTTGGAAAAGCTCAAGGTAATTGGGAAAAATCAGCATGGTTTTGTGAAAGGGAAATCATGTTTAACCAATTTATTGGAGTTCTTTGAAGGAGTAACATGTACTGTGGATAAAGAGGAACCTGTAGACGTGCTGTACTTGGATTTCCAGAAGGCATTTGATAAGGGCATTGTGGAAAATAAAAGCTCATAGTGTAGAGGGAAACATATCAGCATGGATAGATGATTGGCTGGCTGGCAGAAAGCAGAGAGCATGCATAAATGGGCCTTTTTCTGATTGTCAGGATGTGATGAGTGGAGTCCCACAGGGATCTGTGCTGGGGCCTCAAATTTTTAACAATTTATATCAATGACTTGGATGAGGGGAGTGAAGGCATGGTAGCTAAATTTGCAGATGACACAAGAAAGGTAGGAAAGTATGTTGTGAAGAGGACATAAAGAGGTTGCAGATAGATATAGATAGGTTGAGTGAGTGGGCAAAAATCTGGCAGATGGAATATGATGTGGGAAAATGTGAAGTTGTTCACTTTGGCAGGAAGATTAAAAAAATAGAGCATTACTTAAATGGAGAATGGCTGCAGAATTCTGAGGTGCAGAGGGATCTGAGTGTTCTAGTGCATGAGTCACAAAAAGTTAGTATACAGGTACAGCGAGTAATTAAGAAGGCTAATGGAATGCTGTCCTTTATTATGAGAGGGATTGAATATAAAAATAAGGATGTTATGCTTCAGTTATACAGGGCATTGGTGAGACTGCACCTCGAATACTGTGTGCAGTTCTCGTCTCGTTATTTAAGGAAGGATGTAAATGCGTTGCAGGTATTTTAGAGGAGGTTTTACTAGATTGATACCTGGAATGAGCAGGTTGTCTTATGAAGAAATGTCGGACAGACTGGGCTTGTTTCCACTGGAGTTTAGAAGAGTGAGGGGTGATTTGATTGAAATTTACAAGATCCTGAATGGCCATGACAAGGTGGACATCGAAAGGATGTTTTCTCTTGTGGGTGAGTCCCGAACTAGAGGGCACTTTTTTAAAATTAGGGGTCTCCCTTTTAGGACAGAGATGAGGAGAATTTTTTTCTCTCAGAGGGTTGTGTGACTTTGGAATTCTCTGCCTCAGAAGGTGGTGGGGGCGGGGTCATTGAATATTTTTAAAGCAGAGGTAGATAGTTTCTTGTTAGGTAAGGGAATCAAAGATTATTGGAGGTAGATGGGAATGTAGAATTCGAAACACAAACAGATCAGCCATGATCTTATCGAATGGCGGAGCAGACTCGAGGGGCCGAATGGCCTACTCCTGCTTCTAATTCAAGTGTTCATATTAGGATAAAGACTGTTTCAGAAAGAGGTTGACAAGGTCAGAGAAAATTTCTAGATACCTAAGATTGGCAGTCAATTATTCGTATGTAATCTTAAGATAGTTTCTTAAGAAGCAGCAGGTTAGATATGATGCATTAATTAATTAGACAGAAGGAGTATACGACCTGTGACAGTTGAGAGCGGTTTACCAATCCCAGAGGATCTACGGACGGTTGGCACAGTGTATTGATCTCAGTAGCTTGTGACAGCAGCATTCTGCTCTCTAGTCAAAGTGTCAGGGAACTGCTCCCTCAGTCTCCCTCCTCCTCAGCTCCGTCTTCCGGCGGCTGCCTTTCGAGCACTGCCACCTGACCAGGACTGCCCCCTGTTCCCTGAGCACTTGTAAATATACCCTTTCTCTGGGGGCTGATAGCTTACCCAGTGCCAATCACTTATTGAAACCCTTCTGACCAATGGATACAGGACAGGGACCCAGGAAGTCAGGGCATTTACCTCTGTTCGTCACCCTGCCTGAGGTCAGCTTTTTAGTTTACGCCATGCTGAAGGTCATTTCCTGGCCTAGATAAAGGGCGTACACAAGACGCCAAGCTACCAACTTAGGAATGTCAGTATGAAAGGCTGAACCAAGTAGCTCTGACATTTCGTGGGGCTGTTTGGAAATTGTTTCCAGAGAGAGAAAAGTGTGAGCTCATCTCATAAAATGCTATGCAGGAAATACCAGTTTGTTAAAGGGCCCAATTACTTACACACATCGCACTTTTTAATCAGATATCTCAGCGTGAAGAGCTCATCAGCATGTTCTATCCTGTCTTGAAGCCAGAAGGAGTTTTTTTTTTACAGCTCTCTATCATCTTCAAGAGCACTCCAGCAAACATCTGCCAGCACACCAAGTGAACAGGTGCCTCTGGAGCTCTTACACATCCTGTCTCCCTTCTTGTATAGTGGAATCTATCGCTTTTAAATATGAGCCTCACTCCAACCTCTCCGATTAACACTGCGGAGCTTTAGCAGTACCTCAGTTCCACTCTGCTCCTGGCTTTAAGTATCTCAGCTGCGACACCTCATCCACCCAAGACTGTCCCACTTGTCCCGCACTTCAGTTTTCGTTCTATTTCCTTCCATGCACTTTGTATATCTTTCGTTACTTCCTTTGGATTATTATTAATGGGTGAAAACATTTCCCAAGTTGACAAGTTACCACTTATATGATTTTAGTGCTAATATTACCTTCCCTGCTGCTGATGGCAGTAATTTCCTTCATTGTTTTCGTAAAGGAGAACTCTCTCGGTAGCACGCTCAAGTGCCAGTCTGGATTATGTTCTCAAATCCCTGGAGTGAAACTTGAACTTGAAACCTTCTGACCCAGAGGCAGGATAGCCCCTGACTGAGGTAAGTTTGACCCAGACTATTAGCATCAAGCATTCCTAGGCCAGAGAGGCAGAGAAACGTTCTCTGCACTGTGGTTAAGCCATAGACTTGACCCTCCCCCCCCGCCCACCTCAGAGGAGCCTTTCCTACTTCAACAATGCAATTTTTCTCAATTGCTCACAGCAGCTTCCTGGAGGCCACTCTGCATGACATTGTCAATTAGTAAGAAACAGAGTGTAGCTTTGTGCTCTTGGCCTATAGTCACTGAGAATTAGATGGAGATTTACCCATATTTCACACAGTGACATGTAAGAGATGAGACTTGCCTCCAATCATTGTGACTTGGATTTGAACCCAGAGATAAAATCAAACCACCCAATTATTACCAAATAATTACACAGAGTTGAAGACGTTAAAATTTCTTTGTCAATCAACTGGAAACTGTAGCATTGGAAGTTTTCACAAAGAAGCACATCTTTAATGTACATTCGCAGTTCTTTTAATAATAAGGTTCATAAGTTGGCTCAGTTGGTAGCACTCTTACCTCTTGAGTCAGAAGGTTGAAGCTTCAAGCCCCATTGCCAAGGCCTTAAACGCATTGGGGCTGAACTTTATGCTCCCCAGTGGGCAGGTTTGCAAGTGAGAGAGCCCATAAAACACCAAGGGTGCCTTTCCCAGTGCCAACTCGCGTACCCCTGTCCCCGCTGCAGTTTTAGCAGTGGAGGGGGAGGTGCCAGGTTGCCCACCTACTTTTGTGCCAATTAAAGTCCTTAAGCGGCCATTCAGTGGCCACCTAGTGGCCATCTTGCTCTTCCGCTGCTATTTCACAGGCGGCAGGCTGAGGTCAGCGAAGAGTAAGAAACCCAGCTCAGGCATGGGGGGTGGGATGGAGAGGTGGGGGGAGGAGGTGCCTCCTTTATGGGCTCCCTGCTTCCATCAGAAGCCTTCCCCCATGCTTTGATCACCCCCAGCGTTTCTCCTCCCTCACTTCCCTGTCCAGCATGGCCCCTGAACCCCCTCACACCCCTCGCCCAGGCCTGCCTGTCTGCCTGGCCCCAGCGATATCCTCCCCCCACACTTATCTTTCCACACAGCTCCAGCCACAGTCCCTGTTGGGGGTCGCTGCCATCCCAGCAGCGGGCACCACTGCCAGTATCAGAGAGCCACCAGCCACCTGAATGACTATTACCTCTCGGAGGGCGGACATCTTCCCCAGATGGCCGGGTGGGGTTTGAAGTTTCACCGCTTGGCAAATGATTCCCCGATGAACATTAAATTGTGCCGATGGGACTGGGTGGGAGTCGACGATACACCCGATTTTGCTTCTGCCCACGCCATCCGCTCACTGCCCGCAAATTGCTGCCCATAATTTAGGTGGGCACTCCAGTGTGGCACTGTCTTCGCCAGCCTCTTTCAGTTGAGACGTTAAAACAGAGGACCAGCCTGCCCAGCTGGAGGGAGAGAGGTGACTTTGCTGTTATTCCGAGAGGGTCAGGGGGTTCTCAAGGTGGCTGGGACACAATTTCTCCCATCAATCCACGTCGACACAAATCAGATGTGGGTCCAAGTACCTTTTAAATGAGTTGAGTGTTTCAGCCTCAACCGAGTTAAGCAGTGAATTCCAGATGCCCACCAGCCTCTGGGTGGAGAGGTTTTTCCTCATGTCCCCCCTAATCCTTCCACCAATCACCTTAAATCTATGCCCCCTGGTAATTAACCCCTCAGCTCGGGGGAAACAGGTCTTTCCTGTCTACCCTATCTAGACCCCTCATAAACTTGTACCCCTCAATTAGGTCAACCCCTCAGCCTCCTCTGCTCTAAAGCAAACAACCCCAGCCTATCCAATCTTTCACTTCAAAAGTATTTACTTGATCGAAAGCACTTTGCAGCCTCTTGAGGACATGACAGTACACAATAAAAATCCAATTTTATTCTTTCTTGGTATTTAGAACTGAACCTGTTAAGAATAGATAACTTCTGAGGAATTAATGATGTTTTTCCAATTTAATTCTCAAAGGCCTATAATGCATGGTTACTCGTGACTTATGAAAGCTTGCTCACTAACCCACGGTAGTGCACTGTCATGCAGACCTTATTTAAACGAGTGAGCATTTTGAAGTAATCACTTTAATTGCTATAACAAAAATGATACCTTACGGGCATAAGAGAGTTGATGGAGCTTGACAGCTTCATTCCATGTAGTAAGACAGCAGTTTTCAAAAGCAGATCTCGGTCAAGATTATGGGAATCGTTGTGAAGATTTTGCAGCCAGTCATCACCTATTAGAACTGCGCAGAGAAATTAATGATTATCGCAGTTCCAAGTGCATGGTGGTGGAAATGATTGACTCCGGGAGCTTGGGAGTTGATGGTAAGAGGTGAATGCTAATGAATTCTTTTAATCCTGACAGCACAAATGGTTGCACACTGGCCGAGAATTACTCTCCCTGTTTACCAGCGCTTCCTATTGTAGCTGTGGAGCCATTGTGCACTATATATGCTTCAACACTAGATCAACTAACTAAATCTGTGGAAATATTACCGCGCAGATATCAGACTCTCTGATCGCTCTGTCAGGATACCCAACAACAACAACAGCAACAACTTGTATTTAGCCAGAGCCTTTAACATAATAAAATGTCCCAAGGCACTCCGCAGTCGTGTTATCAAACAAAATTTGATGTCAAGCTGCATTAGGAGACATTAGGACAGATGATCAAAATCTCTGTCAAAGAGGTGGGTGTTATAGAGGAAAGCGAGGTAGAGAGTTGGAGAGATTTCGGGAGTGAATTCCAGAACTTAACAGCCAGGCAGCTGAAGGCAGGGCTGGCAATGCCGGAATGATTAAAATTGGGGATGCTCAAGACCAGAATTAGGGGAGTGCAGGAGAGGTGTTAGGAATGGAGATTACCGAGATAGGAAGGGGTGAGACCATGAAAACAAGGATAAGAATATTAAAACAAGGCGCTGCTCAACCAGGATCCAGTGGAAATCAGCGAGCACTGGGGTGATGGGTGGATGGAACTTAGTGGGAATTAGGTCACTGGCAACATGGGTTTGGATGACCTCATGTTTACTCACCATAGAACCGGAAGACACATGATTCAGTTACTTCTTTGAATTCGTTCATGGGATGTGGGCTTCGCTGGCTGGGCCAGCATTTATTGCCCATCCCTACTTGCCCTTGAGAAGGTGGTGGTGAGCTGCCTTCTAGAACCGCTGCAGTCCAATTAGCTGACTGTAACCAGTGTTTGGACTGGGATATATATGGAGGATCCATCTGTTTGAACTTTGAGTAATCTCTTCATTTATCTGAACCACTCCATCTTGTCTGCCAGGCAAGTGGAAAAATCTCGGGTTATCTTCCTAGTTGCTTTCAGATCAAACTGCACAGAAGTGGCAATAGCTTCCTCAGAAACTATGTGAAACCATTGTTGAATTTCTCCTTATGAGCCACGATGGGCATGAGAACACTGACGTTTGGAGTTCTGAAACATTTAACAATTATGGAAGACTGATTCCATCACCCAGCAGGAATCGGCATTGCCGGGGCTGCTTCTTGGACAATCATTACCGTTTACCAAGATGTCTGCCCTGCACGCAGTGCTCCTCCTCACCAGGAACAGAATTGCTCCATTAACATGAAAAGGACAGAGCATCTTAAAGATGTTTTCACCTTAAGGGGAGGCCATGGCATTGGGGGTGGGGGTGGGGTGCAGCGGTGGTGGTGGTGGTGGCATAGTGGCATTGTCACTGCACTGGTATTCCAGAGATCCAGGGTAATGCATTGTGGACCTGGGTTCAAATCCTGCCACAGCAGATGGTGAAATTTGAATTCAATTAAAAAAAAACTGGAATTAAAAGTCTGATGATGAGCACGAAATGATCGCCATAAAAACCCACCTGGCTCACTAATGTCCTTTAGGGAAGGAAATCCACTGTCCTTACCTGACCCACCCAGTGTGACAAACACACCCAGAAACGCTGTGCGCTCCCTGTGCAGGTGGGGAGTGGTTCCCTGAGTCAGGACCTCAAGGAGATTCGTTTAAGTTTTGAAAAATGTAGTAAAGGTCAAAAAAAATTTCAAGGACGTGTCCTCTCATGTGAAACTGGGACATGAGCTGGGACATGTCCATTAATTTTTTTCAAAAAACTTTATTTAATTTAGAAACCCTTCATGAAATCTCACCCCGCCCGTGGATGAGGTTTCGTGAAAAATGCGAAGGCCGCCTGGGCTCTTCGCCTGCCCCCGCCACCCCCCAACCTTAAGGTTGGACGGGCAGCATTCTTAACAGCTTTAATTACTTTGTTAATGGCCTTAATAGGCCTTTGACAGTTTGGCGGGCACGCAACTGATGTGGCTGTGCACCCGCCGAGCTGACAATCTAAATGACGCGCGGTGACGGTCAGGACGCCTTCCCGATGTCACCATGCATCGTTTTACATGTCGGCGAGCAGGCCCCGCCCCCGCTCGCCAATGGGAACATTCTTCCCTGTAATATTCTCTTAGCTTTCCTAATTACTTGCTGTACCTGCATACTAACCTTTTGTGATTCATGCAGAAGGGCATGCCAGGAGCAGCACCAGACATACCTAAATATGAGCTGTCACCCTGGTGAAGCTATAAATCAGGGCTATTTGCTTGCCAAACAGCATAAGCAGCAAGTGATAGACAGAACTAAGCGATTCCACAACCAAACGATCAGATCTAAGCTCTGCAGTCCTGCCACATCCAGTCATGAACAGTGGTGGACAATTAAATAACTCACTGGAGGAGGAATCTCCCCATCCTCTACGATAGGGGTGCCCAGCACATCAGTGCAAAAGATAAGTCTGCAGCATTTACAACAATCTTCAGCCAGAATTGCCGAGTGGATGATCCATCTCAGCCTCCTCCAGAGGTCCCCAGCCTCACAGATGCCAGTCTTCAGCTAATTCAATTCACTCCACGTGATAGCAAGAAACAGCTGAGGGCACTGGATACTGCAAAGGCTATGGGCCCTGACAATATTCCAGCAATAGCATTCTAGCTATGCCCCTTGCCAAGCTGTTCCAGTACAGCTGCAACACTGGCATCTACCTGGCAATGTGGAAAGTTGCCCAGGTATGTCCTGTACACAAAAAGCAGGACAAATCCAACCCAGCCAATTACCGCCCATCAGTCTACTCTCAATCAGTATAGTGATGGAAGGGGTCATCAACAATGCCATCACACGCCACTTGCTGAGCAATAACCTGCTCATTGACGCCTAGTTTGGGTTCCACCAGGGCCACTCGGCTCCTGACCTCATTACAGCCTTGGTTCAAACACGGACAAAAGAGCTGAACTCCCGAGGTGAGGTGAGAGTGACTGTCCTTGACATCAAGGCAGCATTTGACTGAATGTAGCATCAAGGAGCCCTAGCAAAACTGGAGTCAATGGGAATCAGAGGGAAAACTCTCTGCTGGTTGGAGTCACATCTACCATAAAGGCAGATGGTTGTGGTTGTTGGAGGTCAGTCATCTCAGCTCCAGGACATCACTGCAGGGGTTCCTCAGGGTAGTGTCCTAGGCCCAACCATCTTCAGCTGCTTCATCAATGACCTTCCTTCCATCATAAGGTCAGAAGTGGGGATGTTCGCTGATGATTGCACAATGTTCAGCACCATTTGCGACTCCTCAGATACTGAAGCAGTCCATGTGCAATTGCAGCAAGACCTGGACAATATCCAGGCTTGGGCTGACAAGTGGCAAGTAACATTCGCACCACACAAGTGCCAGGCAATGACCATCTCCAACAAGAGAGAATCTAACCATCGCCCCTTGACATTCAATGGCATTGCCATTGCTGAGACCCCCACTATCAACATCCTGGGGGTTACCATCGACCAGAAACTGAACTGGGCCAGACATATAAATACTGTGGCTACAAGAGCAGGTCAGGGGCTAGGAATCCTGCAGTGATTAACTCATCTCCTGACTCCCCAAAGCCTGTCCACCATCTACAAGGCATAAATCAGGAGTGTGATGGAATACTCCCCACTTGCCTGGACATGTGCAGCTCCAACAACACTCAGGAAGCCTGACACCATCCAGGACACAGCAGCCCACTTGATTGGCATCCCACCCACAAACATTCACTCCCTTCACCACTGTGTGTACCATCTACAAGATGCAAGACTGCAGGAACTTACCAAGCCTCCTTGGACAGCACCTTCCAAACCCATAGCAGCTACCACCTGGAAGGACAAGGGCAGCAGATACATGGGAACACCACCACCTGCAAGTTCCCCTCCAAGCCACTCACCATCCTGACTTGGAAATATATCGCTGTTCCTTCACTGTCGCTGGGTCAAAATTCTGGAACTCCCTCTCTAACAGCACT
This sequence comes from Cetorhinus maximus, assembly GCF_964194155.1. Lineage (NCBI taxonomy): Eukaryota > Metazoa > Chordata > Chondrichthyes > Lamniformes > Cetorhinidae > Cetorhinus > Cetorhinus maximus. The sequence goes on from NC_135890.1 coordinate 5,196,784, forward strand.
GTGGGTGTACCTACACCACATGGACTGCAGCGGTTCAAGAAGGCAGCTCACCACCACCTACTCAAGAGCAACTAGGGATGGGCAATAAATGCTGGCTCAGCCAGCGAAGCCCACATCCCATTAATACATTTTAAAAATGATTTTCCTCTCACAGAACAATGTTGACTGTGCCTGATTACCTTGAATTTTTCGAAGTGCCCTGCTATAACGTCTTTATAATAGCTTCTAACATTTTCCCTGTGACAGATGTTAGGCTAACTGGTCTGTAGTTTCCTGTTTTCTGTCTCCCTCCCTTTTTGAGTAATGGAATTACATTCATTATTTTCCAATCTAATAGAACCTTCCCCGAATCTAGGGAACTTTGGAAAGTTAAAACCAACGCTCAACTATCTCCCTAACCACTTGCTTTAGGACCCTAGGGTGAAGTCCATCAGGACCTGGGGTCTTGTCAGCCCTCAGCTCCAACAGTTTGATAAGTACCACTTCCCCGATGATTGTAATTTTCCTGAGTTCCTCTCTCCCTTCCATTTCCTGGGTTACAGCTTTTTCTAAGATGTTAATTGTATATCCTCTATGGTGAAGACCGATGCAAAATCTGCCATCTCCTTATTTTCCATTATTATCTCCCCAGATTGCACCTACATTTAGATTACTTTAAACATACAGCGCAAGGGATTCTAGATTCTAGCCCCTATGTACTACGGCAAGACTATCCTTTTCCCATTGAACCTTTGTGGCGGCTGCCCCAAGCTTTAGTGCATCCCCATAGCGCATAGTCCTGGACCTTAGAATGTGCCAGTCTGCCAACTGCTACTCATTATCTGTGCTAACATATGAAGTGTGGCAGCTGAGTTGAGGTACCAGCAGACTGGTGCATCTTGACACTCACACCACGTCACAAGTCAGCACCTTCACAAGCAGAGGGCTGAAAACTGTGGAAGGGGAGGAGGAGGAGAATCATAAATACTTAGGAGAAGGAAACTTTCAAGCAGAAGTTCTAATTGGATTATGGTTTTATAATTCCCTCAAAGTATCACCTCCACAGGCTTCCTTTAATTAATTCACTGATCGCTCTCACCTCTGTTGACCTGTGAGAAATGAGTTGCTCGGCAATTGATGTTTCATGTAAATGACAAGTCGCACAAATCTCGATATTTCGGAGAGTCTGCCAGTGATTCTGCTTCAGGTACTCTGCCTGTGACTCAAACTCTGTGTTCCTCATTCTTTGGGGGAATATGGGCCCCTTCTCCTACTTCCAGTTTATCGCTCTGAGGTGGTGATCAGATTGATTTTTATCTCTTAACTGTTTGCTGCGTACCTCAGTGAGATCCTTTCTCCACAGCTGCCCTTCAAGATTTCTGCTAATAACTCAATCCCCTGAAGCGACAGACAATTCTCACAGAGGGAAAATCAAAGAGCGACTTAGTGTGGTCCATTACCACACCACCTCCTGCTGAAGCAGAGCGGAGGCCGGTCAGTTATTGTCTGCCGGAGGTGTGATAAGTGCCTCAGAGCATGTGTGGGGAAAAGCAAAGTACATCATTAAAGATACATTTAACAACCGAGTGCAGGAAAGTGCTTCTCAAAAGTTCTGATGAAAGGTCGTTGACCTGAACTGCTGAGCTGGATTTTCATCCAGTGGTCAGGAACCCGGCACGAGGACCTGGTCCCCAGTCCTGAACCTGCATCGCCTGTTATAGACACACACACCAATATTTTTAAAGGATTGACCAATTAAAAGCCAGGGAGAGTAGCCCTGCTCTCCAATCAGTGACAGCAAGTGGGATCTTGACGCTGGAGGACCAATGGAATTGCCTCCAGCAGTCGGTGATCGATCAGCCTCCGCAGTGGCATTGGCTGAGGTGGGAGCTGTTGATCTGATGATGGAATCTGCAGAGGAAAAAAACCAGGAAAGTTTTTTTTCTCATTCTTCATGATCTCGGCTGGGAAACCCCTCCAAGAGACTGTAGCCCGGTAACCATCGTGGTTCCAGTTTGGATGGGGCGGTGGGGGGGTGGGGGGGTGGGTGCCATCATGTGGATAATCATGCCCTCCCCACCACAGCCCTTACCACCCTGAGCCCACCATGTTGACCTGGGTACGGTCCGAGTTGATGTTGCCAATTGGAAATCCCAGTCAGCGCAAGAATGGGGCTTATTAAACCCTTTAATTGAATTAATTTGCAGATAATTACCTCTCCGCTGCTCGTCAGCAACCAACCTGGTCCCAACCTTTTTTGGCTTGTGGCTGAGATCGTGGGGAGGTCACTGGCATGACAGCGATGCTGCCAAATTGCAGACCCATCCCCATCCCCATCCCCATTCCCATCCCCATCCCCATCCCCATTCCCATCCCCATCCCCATCCCGACCTTAATGGAATATTTGGCCCAACCGTTCAGTTAATCTGCTAGTATTCCAACATTACCTGTTTTTATTACATAAAAATGCATCTTTTCCTTGTTGCACATATATAATACACATTACAGCTCCATCCCTAGTACCTTATTATTGTATTACAGTTCTGAGATTTATACTGACAGTGGGTTGCTGAGAACAGTGGCACCATAAACACAGTTATGCCTCAAAATCGTTAAACCGTACACCACCAATGCTAGTTTGCAATTCTCCTTCCTGTTATTAACCCCTTCCTTCCCTTTGAATAAGACTTGGTTTTCTCTTTGCCAGCAGGGGAAATATTTTAAACATTCTTCCTGACACTTGGTCAACTTTGTATTCTGGGGATTCCCAAACCGTGGGTCACGATCCACAGTGGGGTCTTGGGATGAGCGAACGGGGCCACGAGCCCTCCCTCCCTCTGAGGTGGCAGTAGTGACTGTAGAGGAGACTCTGCGGGGACAGCCCTGTGCTGGGCTCCAAGGCCCCGTGACCAGCTCACGCACGATTTCGTCATGACATGGATCAGCGGGCGTGCACTAAAGAGATGAGCTCTGATGTTGCGTCCTCTAACAGAGCCTGAAAAATAGTGGGTGGGGGTGGAAAAAAAAAATCTCTGCTTCCCACCCAGCATCACCCCCTCACCCTCCATACTAAATCTGGGGTCATGCCAATTCTCAAAATAGGGTGAGGTTGGATAAAGCCTTGGGAAGCTCCATTCCAAACTTTAGTCTCCAACGAAAGGAAGCGTGGAAACCTTCCAAGACAGCGTGACCTTACACAGAGATTTAGTGGAATGGTTCCGGGGGTGAGGGATTGTAGTCACGTGGAGAGGCTGGAGAAGCTGAGGCTGCTCTGCTTGGAGTGGAGAAGACTTAAGAGGAGATTTTGAGAGAGGTGTTCAAACCCATGGAGAGTTTAGATAGCGTGAATAAAAAGAACCTTGTTTCCAGTGGCTGGATGGTTGAAAACCGGACGATGCAGATTTAAAGTGATTGTCAAACGAACTCCCGGGAAACATGGGGAGAAACTCCTCTCGGCGACTAGTGGTCAGGGTTTGGGCTGGTCGATCCAGATTCAATTGTAGCTTTCAAAAGGGAATTGGATAAATACTTGAAGGAGGAAGAAAATGTGCAGGGATGTGGGGGTGGGAGGGTGGGATTAATTGGATTGATATTCCTTCTTGGGTCAAATCCAAAAGCTTTTCAGTAAATATTTGCGGCTCTGAAGTGCAATGAATAACACTGTATTCTGGTCGCAGATGGTTGAGGTCGATGTGTGAACTTCTATTCCCCCCTATGTGCTCCTTCTTTTCCTCCCCGTGTTATGACCTAATGTACCATCGCCATCCCCTGACATAAACAGCCATTAAACTCCGATTCCGTTGTTCAAAATCAGTCCATTAATCGAGGGAATTTCCTTCCTATTGACAGGAAAGTGCATAACTTCGTACTGTCGCTTAACATTTGAGCTCTTTGTTTGAGCGTTTGAGTGTGGCTTGAAGAATACTGAATGGTGTTTTTTATGTGCTGTGCACTGGGTTCGGGCCTGCAGCGCTTTTTGATAAAAGTCTGTGATGAATCATATGTTGCTAAACCAGGATCAAAAAGGCTTCACTGTTGACTGCCTACTTTAATCTTGTGTAGGAATCAATCCACAAGGGCTGCTTGATGGCTCTTATAAATTAAATCTGCTAAACTGCTCCTTAAAATTTTCATCCCGATTTCCTGCCATGTGTCGCAGCTGCTTTCCCATTAGTGGTTTGTAAGAGTTGGTCCAAATTGCGTACGACAATCTTGTAAAATGTTTGCAATGGGGATGATTACACTTTGCCCACACTTGCACATCAATTTTTTTAAACATGTCATTTGAAAATGGATGTAAGCTCGAAAGATTTCTAGGGCCATGTAACTTACATAAAAGCTAAAAGAAATCAACTTGGTCAAGTTAGTTTTTCAAATGTATTTATGTACCATGGTGATGAATATTCATTTGTAGTTAAACTGAACCCACAACTGTCTGATGTGTAAGACCCCACAGCAATATTTTGATGAAGTGCATGGGTGTTCACCCAAGCGTCCTGGGTATTACTTATCCCTCAACCAGCATCACAAAAAACAGATAATCTGGTCATTACCACTTTGCAGTTTGGTGGAGCTTGTTGTCTGCAAATTGGCTGCCGTGTTTCCTACATTGCAACAATAACTACACTTCAAAAGTACTTCATTGACTGTAAGTACTTTGAGACACCCAGTGGTCATGAAAGGGACTACAAAATGCAAGTCATTCACTCGATAGAAGAGAAATTGAAAATTGTTGAAAAGAGAGACATGTTGTCAAAGCTTTTTGTCTTGCACTCATCAGAACAAATGCAAGAATGTCAAATTTTAAACAGTCACAATAACTTATAGCACAGAAGAAAAGAGCGCTGATCAGCTGGCAAGTCAACTCTGATTGACTGAGGCATTGCCAGGGCGTAAATAATGGGGAACTATGGGCTCCCCAACATCCTGGGTAATTCAGAAAAGGTGCAAGGCTTGAACATATTCCTTTTGTTTGCAGAGAAGGCATCCCTGTGTATGAATGTACATCACTTCTAGCAAGGATAAGTGAGCCACATTATGCGCTTGACTGATTATTTTTAATTGGTTGTTAGTGTAGCTATTAGCACACTCAGGGTTGTTCAGCAAGTGCTGTCCAATCACGGAATCACATCTAACAGTAGACATTGTGGGTTTTCCAAGCGTGGGCTGATTCCTGGATGTTCCAACAACTTGCTCCTTCGACTGTTCGTAATAGGCAGAGTACAGACCATATTCAACCAGCCCGTAGTATTGAACATGAAGTAACTTTAAGAGCAGTTATAGACTATCATTTCCTTATAATATCTTTGAATTGCCAAACTACTTTCTACAGTGGTTTGGTCCTGATTTGACTGAGGTGGATTGCACAGCTGGGGATGAGGGGTTTAGAGGAGTTTTGATTCCACAACCCGCATTGCGTTTTTTTCAACAGCTTTCCTTCTGGGGATGGCACCTTTGACAGTGCAACACTCCCCCAGTACTGCCAGCCTTAATTTGTAGGCTCAAGCCCTGGTTTGGGACTTGAACCTGGAACCTTGTGACCTGAACCACAGCCACTACTCAGCAGTGAAAAGTAAACTGGCAAAGTTTAATAACAGTGTGTGAAAATAGATAGCCTAGAGTTATCCTTGATTACCTTTTGGAATCAGGGAGCAATCAGTATTTTTTTTATTATTTGTTCATGGAATATGGGCGTCACTGGCTAGGCCAGCGTTTATTGCCCATCCCTAATTGCCCTTGAGAACTGAGTAGCTTTCTAGGCCATTTGAATACTGAATGGTGTTTGACAGGGCAGTTAAGAGTCAACCACATGGCTGTGGGGTCTGGAGTCACACGTAGGCCAGACCAGGTAGGGACAGCAGATTTCCTTCCCTCAAGTGCATTAGATGGGTTTTTAGGATAGTCGACAATGGTGGCCATTAGACTTTTAATTCCAGATTATTTTTTATTGAATTCAAAATTCACCATCTGCCGTGATGGGATTCGAACCCAGGTCCCCGGAGCATTACCCCTGGGTCTCTGGATTACTCGTCCGGTGGCAATACCGCTACTTACCACATGTTGGCGACGTGTTAGTAACTAAGCGGCTGATGATCGAGAAATATGGGGCAGAATTTTACACATCGTGGGCGGGCGGGCACCCGACCCGATTGGGTGTAAAATTGCGCGAGAAGACGTCGGGCGAGCGTCCTGACATCATCCGGCACACGCGCAACCTTCAGGTCAGCGGCTGCACACGGGTGTCGGAGCCACGCCCACCATCAATTAAGAGACCACTTAAGGCCATTAAAAACCCAATTGAATCTGATTTTCCGTTGCCCGTGTGATTTCACGCTCGTCACATGGGAAAAATGGGCAGGCGGGCAACCCACATTTTGTAAAAACTCATCCAAGGGTGGGAGAAAAAGGGTCAGCAGCATTGCCAGTGCGAGTACTGCAGAGTTTAGGAGATAGTTTACTGCTGGTTGCTAATTTGAACTTGACAGCTTCATCTCAGCTTTGAGCTTCAGTCTTAGCATTTCCAGGCTTCATTTCAGGACTCATTGGTGTCCCCGGAGGATTCACACCATGTGGACCCTTCCAGGTATCAGGCAGCCTGCTGTAACCCTGGTAATGGGGATTGTGGTTTCCGCTGGTGGCACCTTGCCTGAGGAGGAAGAGAGGGGCAGAAGGGAGAGGAGGCCAGGTGTCCCAGTACAGCTCCCAGGGGAGGGAGCTGTGGGAGGAGAGGCGCAGGCAGAAGGGGCACAGGGCCAGCAGGTAGTCCAAGGTGGAAGGGGCCATAGAAGATGCCACTATCCTGCTGTTGGGTTTACAGGCGGCGATGCAGTTACCTCAATATGTCTGAGGTGCAATGCCGAAGGATACTCTGCCTCTCAAGGGAGACAGTGACCTCCATCTGTCAGATGATCAGGTCTCAGATCAGCTCCGACTGTGTGGGTGGACACCCCATGCCAATGGCTCTGAAGGTCACAGTGGGTCGCAACTTCTATGCCTCCGGCTCTTTCCAGGGGTCAGTGGGGGGGTCTGTGTGGAGTCTCCCAATCAGCTGTCCACAGTTGTGTCAAACTGGTGACAGAAGCTCTGTTCAAGAGGGTAATGACATTTATTCATTTCCGTACGGAGGAGGCCAAGCTGAGCCAGAGGCTTTGCAGTGATTGCTGGCTTCCCCCACATCCAGGATGTCATCGACTGCACACATGTGGCCATCAAGGCGCCAGCAGGTCAACCGGGTGCCTTTGTTAACAGGAAGGGCTTCCACTCCATGAACGTGCAGATAGTGTGTGACCACAGGATGCTGATTCTACAAGTCTGTGCAAGGTACCCAGGCAGCTCCCACGATGCCTACATCCTCAGACACTCCCAGGTGCCGAGGCTCTTCAGTGCTCCAGCCCGGCTGGATATCTGGCTGCTGGGTGACAAGGGCTATCCATTGAAAAGGTGGCTTATGACACCTCTCCACCACCCAAGAACAGAGGCAGAGCAGCGGCACAACAGGAGCCATGTCTCCACAAGGGTGATGGTAGAGAGGACCATAGGTCTTCTGAAGATGTGCTTCCGATGCCTGGACCGTTCAGGGGGTGCACTGCAATACCTCCCAGAGCAGCTGTCACTGACAGTGGTTATATGCTGCACTCTCCACAATCTGGCACTGGCAAGGGGAGACCCATTGCAGGAAGAAGATCTTAACGCAGCTGCACAGGCCACAGAGGATGAATCCGGTAGTGAGTTAGAAGAGGAGCATGGTGAGGAGAACACTGAGGGCGTGGAGACAGACCTCAGTAACCTCCAGGGAGGCAGGGACACCAGGGTCACCTTGATCCAATGTACCTTCGGCCTGGCTGCCAAAGATCAGCTTCCCCCTCAGGCCAGGGCAGCCGCCTCCGTCCCGGGATGTCTGAAATGACCCTTTCATTTGAACCCAAAGTCCATTCAGTGCCTGTGCAATAAGGTTTAGAGCCTCTCATGTCCAGCATTAATTACAGATGTACCCTGTGCCACAAAATATACAAGGATGAAACACACTCAGGTCATTACGACAAAAACAAAATTTATCCCATTTTGACAATCCAAAAAAAGTTACATCACTTTCTCTGGTCTTAATTCCCAGACCAGTAAATATAAACAAAACATTACACAACAGGAGATCGCCCATGAACAGTCCCTCTTGTGCTCACGGTGCCTTAAACTTACATTTACGAGTGATACGTCTTGCTGTCCCCCTCCCCACCTCGCTGGCACTGGCATTGGAGACAGCCGGCTGACTCTGCTGTCCTGTTGGCCTCGATGACCTTGGCGGTTGTCCTCTGGCCAGTGGAGCCTGTGCTGGCCCCGCCTGGGAGGGAGCGGCCAGTGGCATGGCTGGCATCTCCCCAGTCACTGCAGCCTCATCAGATGCCATGGTCATTGGCAGAGGGGCAGAGGAGCTGCTGCCCTCACCCAGAGTGCCCTGAGAGGTGCCCGCAGAGACAAGCAGCTCGTGCGCCAACGTGAGGTCAGTCTGGACCTCCCTGTCCACCATTGATGGATGGGCACCGAGCTGGGATACTGGGTGCCCAATCCATCTCCCACACTGACACTGACCACCTGAGGTCACTGCCGGTGTGAGGGCTGCAGGTCCGAGCGCAACCTCAGGAAGCCCTGATTCTGTCCCTGGAGCTGCCTCTCTATGAGAGTCACCACTCAATGGAAGAGGCAGTGCGCTCAGCCATGAGGGTCAACACAGTGTTTATGCTCCGCATGGACTGCTCTACAACAGAGGCCATTACCCACGTACCCTCATGGATCTCCGCAAGGTCCTCCTGCACATCCTACTGGACATCCAGTATATGCTGCCTAATGGACGACTCCAGAGGCTCATCACCTGCCTTCGACTGAGCATCGTCTTGGCCTCCAGCAGTCCTCCGACTGCCGGTGCCCTGGGCACTCTCTGCTTCCACCTGCACCTCAAGCCAGTGTGAAGTGCCCTGCCCACCGAGGTGCTGGTATCTGCACTGGTGCCTGGTTCAGAGAGTGAGTGTGACACTGGTGCATGTGAAGCCCGGCCGTCATCTGATGTCAGGGGTGGCTCTTCGGGGTCCTGCGATTGAGTGCGTGCTGGCGAATCTAAGGGAGAAGAAGGACATGCCATTAGTGTAAGTCATCACTCTGTCACTGTGTATGCCAGGCACCCTGGTGAGACCATGGAGATCTGCATCATGGTGCCATCGTCTTTCAATGATCAATGCGGAATCCAGTTTTGTGGCTCCCATTAATGATGAGACTACACAAGGATGTTTGCTCAATCCGAAACTCTCATCTCTGTGCACTGCGCTCTTACCTTCGTCTGACACCCCAGCCTGTTAATAGCCGGTTGACCAAAGTGTGTGGCTCCTCTCCAGCCCCAGGACGTCCTGCTCAAATCTGGACAGGATTAGGAGGTATGGGCGGGGCCTCTGCCTGTCTGCAATCTCTCAATGTTGTTATGAGGCGTCTTCACCTGAAAGGACAGAGGAGCATTGATTAGTCCACCCTCTACCTGCACCGCCATTGCAGCCTGGCCAACCCCACCTGAGGAACACCTCGCAGGGCACATCCGAGTCGCGGCCCTTGACCTGCAGGACACTCAGTCCAAGCAGCCAGGCCTCACTCCCTTGGCCGGCTCCGGCATCATTGACAGTTGGCGCTCAGACTCCAACACTCCTGAGCTCCACAGGGGGAGGTGGCCAGACCTTAACACTGATCTACGCCAACACAGTACTCACCCTTCCTGAGCGCAGCAGATCGTTAAACCTTTTGTGGCATTGCAACCATGTGCGCCGCACAACATCGTGGCTGCTGACCTGCACTGCCACCTCCTCCCAAGCTCTTTCTGTTAGGTGAGGTGACCTCCTCCTTCCGCCGCTTGGTAAATGTGACCCTCCTGGCAGTCGCTTCCTCCAGCAGGACTGCGAGGTACCCATCCCAAAACCAGGGGGCTGAGCGTCCACCCGATCTGCCCTCCCGCCTGGCGTCTCCAGCCGCACTTGAGGCCATAACTTTGGTGTTCACGACACAGAGGCGTCGTTCTTCCGTGGCAGCCTTCCAGGAGCTGCCTGGGCCGGTATTAAACCAGCCGCCCTGTCGCCATTGGACCCGGCAACCGACAGGCCCCACCCCCACACAGCCCTTCCCACCCATGGGGAAAACGCGTTTCACTCTGGGGGGAGCCTTAATTGGCCAACCAGCGTGAATTCTCAGTCGGTGGGAGGGGGTTGGGGGGGCCAATCACGGGCGGTGGCCCATTTCCCGACCGGTCACAGGCCCACCAACCACACCCACCTGCCAAGGGTGAAATTCAGGCCATGGTTTCAAATCCCAGCTCTGGGGAATTTCCATTCTCTCCGAGTGAAGACAGTAAAACCATCCACTGGTTTCCATCCCTGATCAATGTCCAGCGGATTCTGCAGAAAGGTTTGTGCACCCGGGCCGAAGGAAGGACAGAACCGGCCTCTAAAACCATCTGCTTCATGGTCGAATAGCTACCCTACCCTCAACCACTTATATCAGGCACATCCCTGATTTTATTTGATGCACCATTTGGATAGCCTTTGGCTACCTCATCCCTAACTCTGGAATTCCCTCCCCAAACCCCTTCGCCTCTCTCCCTCGCTCTTCCCCTTCTCTGAGGTAACATCACCCTACGTGGTTTGGCATCAGATTGTGCCTGATAGCGCTCCTGTGGAGCACCTCGAGATCTTTTACTGCGTTACAAGGTGCTATAAAAATGCAAGCAGTTGGGGTTTTTCTGACTGATGATGCCTGTGGAGTTCTGTTTGGTGGGAATCAGGAGCGGGAAGGAAGTGGAAATGAGGTAAACACAAAGGCCCCTCCCCCCTGTATTTACTGGACTGGGATTCCCAAACCCTGAGCATGGGTTTATTTCAGGAGGTTCCCTGCTCAGTAGCCAGTCTGTTGAACAGGGCATGTCACCCTGTCAGGGGGGGAACACTATAGCATAGAATCATAGAGTTATACAGCACAGAAACAGGCCCTTTGGCCCATCATGTCCGTGCTGGCCATCAAGCACCTATCTACTCTAATCCCATTTTCCAGCACTTGGCCCATAGCTCTGTATGTTATGGCATTTCAAGTGCCCATCTAAATACTTCTTAAATGTTGTGAGGGTTTCTGCCTCTCCCCCCACCCCACTCAGACAGTGAGTTCCAGATTCCAACCGCCCTCTGGGTGAAAAAATATTTCCTCAAATCCCCTCTAAACCTCCTGCAACTCACCTTAAATCTATGCCCCCTGGTTATTGACACTTCCGCTAAGGGGAAAAGTTTCTTCCTATCTACTCTATCTATGCCCCTCATAATTTTATATACCTCTATCAGGTCCCCCCTCAGCCTTCTCTGCTCTAAGGAAAACAACCCCAGCCTATCCAGTCTCTCTTCATAGCTGAAACTCTCCAGCCCAGGCAACATCCTGGTGAATCTCCTCTGCACCCTCTCCAGTGCAATCACATCCTTCCTGTAGTGTGGCAACCAGAACTGCCTCCTTAACCACCTTATCTACCTGTGCTGCTGCCTACAGGGATCTATGGACATGTACACCAAGGTCCCTCTGATCCTCTGTACTTCCTAGGGTTCTACCATTCATCGTGTATTCCCTTGCTGTGTTAGTCCTCCCAAAATGCATCACCTCACACTTCTCAGGATTAAATTCCATTTGCCACTGCTCTGCCCATCTTACCAGCCCATCTATAACGTCCTGTAATCTAAGGCTTTCCTCTTCACTATTTACAACACCACCAATTTTCGTGTCGTCTGCGAACTTACTGATCATACCTCCTACACACGTCTAAATCATTAATGTACGCTACAAACAGCATGGATCCCAGCACCGATCCCGTGGGTACACCAATCATCACAGGCTTCCAATCACAAAAACGACCTTCGACCATCACCTTCTGCCTCCTGCCACTAAGCCAATTTTGGATCCAATTTGCAAAATTGCCCTGGATCCCATGAGCTCTTACTTTCTTGACCATTCTCCCATGTGGGACCTTGTCAAAAGCCTTACTGAAGTCCATGTAGCTACATCAACTGCACTACCCTCATCGACACAACTAGTCACCTCCTCGAAAAATTCAATCAAATTTGTGCAGAAAGGGGAGGAGCACAAAGGTTACCTAAAGATCACTGGGTGGGGGAGGGGTACAGTGCGATTTGGAGCCAGAGGCGTTTTCATGGGTGGGGGGGTTGGGAAAGATCGGGGGAAGAGATGGGGGAAAGGTTGAGAGAAGGCCAGCGATATTGGCGGAAGCCTCTTATTGGAGGGAGGGAAGCAGGTTAGATGTGGGTGGGCGGGGTTGCAGGCGAGCTGAGAGAATCACCTCCTCTTTTTCCTGGCCCACAAGCAGTGCTGGAAAGACACACTTACCTCGTCCATGCAACAACAACAACAACTTATATCTATACATGCGTCAACTCATTAAAATATTAAAATGAGGAAGCTGCCTCCTGGGAGTGGATTAATTGCACACTTCCTGACCTGCCTCAGTTAAAGCAGGAAGCGGGGGCGGGGTGGGGGGGTTTGGAGGGGGCATCCGATCGTGAGAATAGGAGGCCTACCCAAAAGGGTTGCCCATGCTGCTGGGGCCCTCCGTAGGCTATAGGTGCCCAGTCAAGATGGAACCTCCATCAGGGGGCCACCAGGTGGCAAGGTGCCTCCCTCCACCACCATCTCCCAACCCCCACCCCGGGCTGGTAAAAATTCCAGCGATGGTGGGAAGAGACCCTTAAATGACCATTAATTGGCCATTTAAGAGTCTCAATTGGCCTCAGAGCGAGCGGGTTGCCCAGCACCTACCCCGCTTTTCAGGACCAGCGAAGGTGGGAAAGTGACAGGCACACCATCCCGTGCCATCCCATCCGATTTTACATCCGGGGTGGGGTGGGGTAAAATTCCAGCATTTCACTTTGGCACCTCACCCAGATCCTTGAATATGTGTGAACCCAGGTATTGAGCGATGGCCATCTATCCGCACTAGTGCCTCACAGCCAAACCTGTGAATGTACCTCCTTGCTACACAGAGTATAGGCAGCAGCCATCTACTGAATCTACAGAATCAAGTCTCTATGTCAAACACTGAAGGTCAGGAGACTTGTGTAGACTGGCTCCTGTTGATAAAGCTAAATGAGGGAAGTAATAGACTAAGGTCCTGCCTCCAAACCAAATGAAATAATTCTTAACAATCCTTGTGTTCTTGTAAGTAGTTTAAAAATAATAAGCACATTGTGGGTATCTCGCCTTCCAGGTGTCAAAAGTAATGGAAGCTCTTTGCTCCGACATTCATTCAGGATTTCAGTTGTGCGTCAGTCCTTGCCTGTCTTGGCCGCCCTGTTCCTGTGGAACAAAAACGGAAAATGCCGGAAAAACTCAGCAGGTCTGACAGGCATCTGTGGAGAGAGAAACAGCGTTAACATTTAAGAGTCTGTATGAGCACAGCCTCGAAACGTTAACTCTGTTCCTCCCTCCACAGATGCCTGTCAGACCTGCTGAGCTTTTCTGGCATTTTCCGTTTTTGTTTCAGGTTTCCGGCGTCCACCGTATTTTGCCTTTTATCTATTCTCGTGGAGATTTTATTCCGTCTAAAAATAATTTTGTTTGCAAATAGCGCCAAACCTTTGACCCTTATTTCCTTGCGAATAAATGGAAAATATTTGTGAGCTGGCATCTGTAACTGGGAAGAACATCTGGAAATAGCTAAAACAGCTTAGCATCACTGAGGGTTTGGGGAAAAAACTGAGAACAGTGTCATCCGAGCAGTTTAAATGACTTGCGGGGCAGAAGGTTGGGTTGTTTGTTTGTATTACAGGACCTTGTGGCTTCAGAATCGCTGGAAAGAATGTGAGACTTCAAAAAAAAAACGGGCACTGACCGAGCTGCTCAGCTCGAGTGGTTTAATCTTTGAGATTGGTTTGCTCGAAAGTTTCCCATGTGTCGGAATGTCAGTGGTATGTAAATAAAATCCGCAAGAATTCTGTCAAAGTTGGAAATGCAACTCGGAAGATTAGAGCTTCCATTTGGCGTAATGATGACTTCCATCCGAAGTGTGAACTAATAATTAACTGTCGTAAAACGCACTTTAGTCACTCTCTTAACTAACATGAGTCCATGGAGTGAATTTTGGGTGATCGTGTGACTTCAGAACCGGATGAGCTCTGTAATGGATAATGAATTGAAATGGGGGAAATCCTGTCGGACAGAAGAGCAGTACTTCTTCAAGGTGGGCATCCCTGGAAGAGGAGTGGCAGTGAATTCATCGCTAAGATAAAAGCACAATACTGCGGATGCTGGAAATCTGAAACAAAAGCAAAAAAAATGCTGGAAAAACTCAGCAGGTCTGACAGCATCGGTGGAGAGAAAGACAGAAGAGTCGTACGGACTCGAAACGTTAACTCTGTCTTTCTCTCCACCGATGCTGTCAGACCTGCTGAGTTTTTCCAGCATTTTTTTGCTTTTGTTTCAGATTTCCAGCATCCGCAGTATTTTGCCTTTAACTTTAATGAATTGATATGACCTGCCTCGTGTCAAAATCATCCCCAACATTAACCTCTTATTGAATGATGCGCAATAAAGAGGGCATTTTTCATACAGACATAGGAACAGGAGAAGTCCATTTAACTATTCAGCCGACACATGGGAACACCACCGCCTGCAAGTTCCCCTCCAAGATACACATCATCCTGACTTGGAAATATATCGCCGTTCCTTCACCGTCGCTGGGTCAAAATCCTGAAACTCCCTCCCTAACAGCACTGTGGGTGTACCTACACCACATGGACTGCAGCGGTTCAAGAAGGCAGCTCACCACCACCTTCTCAAGGGCAACTAGGGATGGGTAATAAATGCTGGCCTAACCAGTGATGCCCACATCCTGTGAATGAATAAAAAAAATCATAGCCAATGTGCGACCCTAACTCCATATATCTGCTTTTGCCCCATATCCAGTAAACAGGTGTCAAGCTAACTGGTCTATAGCTCCCTGGTTCCCTCCTTCACCCTTCTTAAATAAAAGGAATGGCTTACAACTTTCCAATCTAAATGAATGGTTCTCAAAAGAACTTTGGAAGATTATGGGTCAGGCATCAGCAATGTTCTCACCTGCTTCCTTTAGAAACTTGGGAAGAAAAAGCATCTTGTCCTGTGGATTTGTCACTCTTAATGCCATTAGGAACACAGGAGCAGGAGTAGGCTATTCAGCCCTTCGAGCCTGCTCTGTCACCCAACTAGATCAGGGCTGATCATCTACCTCAATGCCATTTTCCTGTGCTACCCCACTATCCCTTAATGTCATTAGTATCTAGAAATCTATCAAACTCTGCCTTGAAAATACTCAATGATTGAGCTTCCACAACCCTCTGGGGCAGAGAATTCCAAACATTCACTACCTCTGAGTGAAGAAATTCCTCCTCATCTCAGTCCTAAGTGGCTTTTCCCTTATTCTAAGACTGTGTCCCCTGGTTCTAGACCCCCCCAACCAAGGGAAACAACCTTTCTGCATCTACCCTGGGTCACGATGACATAAAAAGGCATGTGTGTGTGTGTGTGTGTGTGTGTGTGTAGCTCCCTTGTAACTTATGCGTGGTTCAATTCAAAAGTAACCCAGTAGACAAGCTTTAGTCTTAAACAAGATAAAAGTTAGTTCATTTTAAAACTATCGCTGAAAGTCATTTAGGTAAAAGTGATAAAGTTATTAACAAAAAAACAGTCACAATGATTAAAAAACAGAAGAACAAAAAAAAGATACTGCAAAATGAGATTTTCAAATCAGTGCCTGAGAGATATATTTGCAGACCAGTTGCTTGAATTCCTTCTCTCCGAAGTGAAGGGTTTGAAACTTGATTTTCGGTTTAACAGTTGCTATGGCTGCTGCAGTCAGCTGTTCAGTTTGCCCCTCCGGGTGGACTCAGCAGGTTTTTGGGAGAGGTTTCCTATTCCTCACTAGTTCTGTTGTTGCGGCACTCGAAGATTTCCTGGAATCTTTCAGCAGCAGCTCATTTCCTGATACCTGCCTCTTTGTCCCACTTTGGTCAAGAACCTTCTCGGAAGTTGTTTTCTCAGTTCCTCTTGTGGTTCCTTTCACCGCTTTGGCTAACAAAAGTCTCTCAGTCTCCGATCTAAAGTTTAACAGTTGACCCAGCATCAGCTGCCTTTTGAGGAAGAGAGTTCCAAACCTCTACCACCCTTCGTGTGAAGAGGTGTTTCCTAACTTCAGCCCTGAAAGCCTGGATCTAATTTCCTGACAATTGCCCCTCGACATAGACTGCCAACGTTTTCCCGTGTAATAACAGGGTTCCCTTCTGTTTTAAGCCCATTCTGAAAAGTAAGAGTGATGTTAAAGCTGCTTTGATTAGATGTTTTACCCTCTCTTTTTCTCCCCTTGGCGCTGGGGTTCGGTTCCTTCGGTACCAGCTCTGGGTGCCAGCTGTTCTTTGAAATCTAAGCCCAGTGGCTGTTCTCCAGGTGCGATCCCACCTTAACATTGAGCAGCGTCGGAGAAATGCCCGATCTTTCATCAGCTGAAAGCAGCCTGGGTGCGGCTTCCAGCAGGACTGGTGGCCGATTGGCTCCCCGGCCTAGCTGAGGCTCGGTACGGACACACAAACAAGGAGCAGGAGTAGGCTATTCGGCCCATCAAGCCTGGCTCCGCCCTTTAATAAGATCGTGGCCGATCTGATAAGTAACCTGAAATCTGCATCCCGCCCACTCCCCCAATAACCTATCGCCCCCTTGCTGACCAAGAATCCATCCACCTCCGCCTCAAAAATATTCCAAGACTCTGCTTCCATCACCTTTTTCAGGAAGAGAGTTCCAAAGACTCACGACCCTCTGAGAGAAAAACTTGCGCCTCGTTTCTGTTTTGAATGGGCGACCCCTTATTTTTAAACTTTGGCCAACTCCTGGTCGCCATATTCTAAACATGGGGCGGGATTTAACACCGAAGTCAATGGCGGTTAGAATGGCGCGCCACATTTTACCGCCCGGCTCCCGCTTCGACACGGCCATGAAATTCCGGCCAAGATATTGAGGCACTGAAGAGAGTGCAGAAAGATTCACGAGGATGATATCAGAACTGCAAAGTTAGGCCTTTCTGGAAAGGATCAACAGGTTGGGGTTTAATTCCTCTTGAAAGGAGAAGGCTGAGGGGTGACCTAATGGTGACCTTCAAATTGCTGAAAGGTTTTGACAGAGTTAGATATGGAGAGAATGTTTCCACTTGTGGGAAAGAGCAAAACTAGAGGCCATCAGCATAAAGATAATCATCAGGAAATCCTATGGGGAATTGAGAAGAAATGTCCTTGTCCAGATAGTGGTGAGAATGTGGAACTCGCTACCACACGGAGTGGCTGAGGTGAGGAGTGCTGAATTATTTTAAGGGGCGGCTAGACCAGCGTCTGAGGGAGAAGGGAATAGAGGCATATGATGATAGATTTTGATGAGAAAAGATGGGAGGAGGCTGGATTGGAGCACTAACACCAGCATGGACTGGTTGGGCTGAATGGCCTGTTTCTGTGCCATATATCCTGTCTAATACCTTCTGTCAAAAGCTATGATTAATGAACTCGCACCAAAATAATGGTCGAACCAAGGATCGTTGCTGATCTATGTGGCAAACTGGGCAAGGCATACCCCAAGTGAGTCTTCAAGGGAGCCATTGTACTTTTGGAGCACATAAAATTGATAGTGTTAAGAATAGAATGGTTACTGCACAAAAGGAGGCCATTCTGCCCATTGTGTCTGTGCTGGGTCTCTGTAAGAGCAACTCACCCAGTCCTAGAGTCATACGGCCTTGAAACATGAACTCCGATTCTCTCTCCACAGATGCTGCAAGACCTGCTGAGCTTTTCTAGCATTTTGTGTTTTTATTTCACCCAGTCCTATTCTCCCTTGTTTTACAAATATTTCTCTTCAGGTAATTATCCAATTCTCTTTTGAAACCCCAATTGAATTTACCATTGCCAAATTTGCAGGCAGTACATTCCAGATCCTAACCATTTACTGCATAAAAACATTTTTCCTCATGTCACCTCCGATCCTTCTGCTGATCACCTTAGATCCAGTGTCCGCTGGTTCTCAACCCTTCTGCCAATGGGAACAGTTTCTCCCCACCTACTCTGTTCAGACCCCTCATGATTTTGAAAACCTCTGTCAAATCTCCTCTCAACCTTCGCTTCTCGAAGGGGAAAAAGGATGTAACATTTGCAATTCTCCGGTCCTCTGGCATCACCACCCCTGTAACTAAAGAGGGTTATGGCCAGTGCCTCTGCAATTTCCACCCTTACTTCCCTCAGCATCTTTGAATGCATCTGATCTGGCCCCGAAGACTGAACAACTTTAAATACAGCCAGAGCTTCTAATGCCTCCTCTTTATTTTTAGCCTTCTAGTGTGTCAATTGGCTCCGCTTTCACGACAATTTTGGTAGCATGTTCTTCCTTGGTAAACTCTGATGCAAAGTACTCAATTAGTGTGCCAGAAATTCCCTTTGCCTTGAGGGGTAAATCCCCTTTTTGCTCCCTAATCAGCCCTGCTCCTCCTTGTAGCATCCTTTTTACTATTTACATGTCAGTTGAAAACTTTTGGACCCCATTTTTCCTTAGCTGCCAGTCTCTTCTCGTGCTCTCTTTGCTGCTCTTATTTCTTTTCTCCTTTCCCCTCTGATAACTTGTCCTCAGATCTGCATCCTCTTCAGGCACCATGCCCTGAGAGGGTGTTGGTGACCATGGACTTCTTCGCCCATGGTTATGCTTGGCAAGATACTGCAGCCTCCTGCAGACACATGGCTGACCAGGAATCTCTCCCACACTCCCACAACAGCTACTGGACTGTTGAACTATTGGATGGATTTACAAGTTGATACTCAACTTGTTTGGCTGTGCTTTGAATGCACCTTCTCTGGCCATCAATGCAAAATTGGCTGAGGGATAGGAAACAGAGAGTAATGGTTAATAGGCATTTTTCAGGCTGGAAGAAAGTTTGTAGTGGAGTTCCCCAGGGGTCGGTACTGGGACCCTTGCTCTTCCTGATATATATAAATGATCAAGATCTTGGTGTGCAGGAGGCAATTTCAAAGTTTGCAGAAGACACAAAACTTGGGATAATTGTAAACTGTGAGGAGGACCGTGTAGAACTTCAAAAGGACATTGTCACATTGGTGGAGTGGGCAGATAGGTGGCAGATGAAGTTTAATGTGGAGAAATGTGAGGTGATACACTTTGGTACAAAGAACATGGAGAGACAGTATAAAATAAAGGATACTATTCTATAGGGTGTGCAGGAGCAGAGAGACCTGGGTGTATATGTACATAAGTCATTAAAGGTGGCAGGACAGGTAGAGAGAGTTGTTTCTAAAGCATACAGCATTCTAGGCTTCATTAATAGGGGCATAGAGTACAAGAGCAGGGAGGTTATGATGAACTTATGTAAGGCACTGGTTAGACCTCAGCTGGAGTATTGTGTACAGTTCTGGGTGCCACACTATAGGAAGGATGTGAACGCATTGGAGAGGGTGCAGAAGAGGTTTAAGAGAATGATTCCAGGGATGAGACACTTCAGTTATGAGGAAAGATTGGAGGAGTTGGGACTGTTTTCCTTGGAGAGGAGAAAGCTGAGAGGGGACCTGACAGAAGTTTTCAAAATCATGAGAGGCTTTGACAGAGTAAATGGGGAGAAACTGTTCCCACTCATAAACGGATCGAGAACCAGAGGGCACAGTTTTAAAGTGTTTTGCAAAAGAAGCAAATGTGAGATGAGAAAAAACTCTTTTCACTCCTGGCAGATTTTTACCTCTCCGTCCAACATAACAAAAATAAATTATTTGGTCATTTCACCTTTCTGTTTATGGGAGCTTGCTGTGCACAAATTGGCTGCTACATTTCCTACATTACAACAGTGACTACACTTCATTGGCTGTAAAGTGCTTTGGGATGCCCTGTAGTCATTAAAGGTGCAATAGTCTTTTAATTTTTCGATTATTGGTGGTAGAATTAAAACTAACTTTTCTGAAAATCCTGCTACCAAAGTCAAATAGGTGCACGAAAGAAGATTAGAGTTTTAATTGGCAATAATAAATGGTTTAAAGCAAAATGATAAAACCCTTTATTAAGCAGTGCACATACGGTGTGCAGTATTAAAAGTTTATCTTCTCTGGGGTGCGACAGATTGACAATTTGCTGGGACTTCATCACCAGAGAATACAAGGTTGTTTTATGGACAGATCCACTTTATTTTGATGTGAAAGTGTAAATCACGTCTCCTTCTTTGCGGAGGTCTGCTCTGTAACAAATTAAAATAACAAAACGGAATAGTTCAGATTAAACTTCCGGTTATCTTAATTTATGTAATCAATGGCCGTGTTAAGGAATAGATTCATTGTAAAATTTCCTGACCTATATTTCAAGGAATGTCAAAGGCTGAGGTGATTGGCCAACAGTTTCTATCTCAACAGCGAGTGAATGATTATAGAATGCAATTAAGAAGGAATTAACTCCAGCAACAGGGCTGTAATGCATTAACGGTGGAAGCAATATGCCATTTTATGGTTATGTTGTAATGTCATTATCCTCAGATGCAAATTGGCGAGTGGTTTTAAAGTCTGCAAACTGTGCGTTGCCTCTCTGTTTTAGTGGTGCTCTGTGTACATATAGCACTTTGGCGCCATTGACCCTAAAATAGTGAAATGGAATGTCAGGGGAATGTTGGCAGAAGAACAACATCGAGAGTTCATTTTTCCCGGGACAGAGTTCTGGCAGCCAAACAGTCCAGCTGAGTGTTCCTTTTATGTGCGTCGCTTTCCTATTCGAAAATCAAAGTGAATACTGGGAGTGGCCTTTCTATTTGTCATGAAAGCCTTGCATGAAGGCACTTAATAATCTGTACAAGTTGAAGATGCGTTGCTGAGCCTGGTCTCTGGAGTTGATCTGGGTTTGGTCCTGCTCAGGGTTAGCCAACGATGTCTCTGAGGAATATTTCTTATGGGAAAGAAGAAAAGTTGATGTTGGCTCCAACTCTTTTCCTTTGGCTCCAGAAATTGTACAGTGAGTAAAAAAAAACGTTTGAGTGTCATTTTCAATTTACAGTATTGACTTGGGAGCGACACTCAAGAGGATCAGTTTGAACTGAAGGAGGTTTCACTTACCGATGCAATGGCTACAGTTCTATTCAGCTTTGAAGATTTGCTGTACAACTGGGATAGTCTGGTCTGGAACCTTACGGCCCGAGCTCTTAGGAATTGGCGCTTTGGTAATCTCCGTGCAGTGCAGCTGCTTTTGAGACCATGGTGTATTTCCCGAGGTGTTTATCAGGTGGGGAAAGTTCAGTTATTACCAGAAGTATGTTGGCTGGCCCTGCTGCCAGGTCAAGACTGCATTGCTAATTCAGTACAACTCCCGCAAAGCATATCCAAGTATTCATTTATTGAAAAGAAATTGGGGTGAGTTTCAAGAGTTTAAAAAGCTGTATCTCGCATTGAGCATTCAGGATTCGTTCTAGCCAAGAGGATGCGTTATTATAAGTACAACTGTTCTTTGATTTTTGTTCTTTATTTGCATCATTGTTTAAAAGATTTCTTGTCTGTATATAAACCCTCACAAAATCTACATGTTACAATTTAAAGACAGATGGCCAACAATTACAGCACGTGCAAATTAAGCCATTTCAGTATGTCAGCAATCTGAAATTTAATCTTTTAATAGACGCAAAGTGGTAGGAACCCATTGGCCTGATTTAGGCACCTGTCACACCTTTGCAGTTCATCCTTCTGCATGAGTGGGGTGAGCGCCAGGATGGGGGAACTGTGTGGCCCCTGGGGTGGCGTGGGGGGGTGGACTGTTGTCAGCGATCATCAGGAGCACTGTGGAGTGGGACAAGCACTTCTGCTCCTTCTGGGTCCCCCATCAATTTCTTTTTAAATAATTAAAACTCACCCCCATAAAAGATACATATTCACTGCTCTACCAGCCTGAAAGAAGCAAACCTTAGAAACGTGGCAATGAAGCCAGAACCTTCTCGGTGCCCATACTAGGGTAAAGTGAATGCGAGTTGGACATGTCCAGCATCTGCTCCGGTCCTCCGAAGCGTCCTAATACAGGCACCAGGCCTCTCATTTGCATATGCACGAACCTTAACACACGTTCTGGTTGGCCAGCAGGGACTCCTGAAGAATCCGTTCCCCTCCCCAGCGCTGCTCCTCCCCATCCCCCAGCCCACTTTGTTAAAGATGTCTATCAGGTCTCCTTGGGGTGTAAAGGAACACTGGTCCCTGAAATTCGTCTTCGCTTCACCTGTTTTACACCCAATTCGTGGCCTGAAAACAAGCACAGCAAATGTCTCATTCCTGCCCTCGAGTTTTTGGCCTGGGTTCTGTTCCAATTGAAACCCTTCATGTGTCTCAATATATCCAGTGAATAGAGAACAGGGACCTGGGCTGAGATTATCCTCTGCTAAAGTACAGGTATTATGGACAAATCGAATTGCTGGGGGTGTTGTCTTTCCCAGTTGAGAGAGAGAGAGAGATTGTCTGCCATGGTCAGATTCCAGTAAACATGGAATTAGCACTGGCATTTTATTCTATTTAAAACAGCCAGGAGATATTCCACAAAAGAAATATTAATGAACCAGTCCACACTATCCACTTAACCGCAGATCACTGCAGTTTGTTAATATCTTTCAAATGAAAACACAGAGTGACACCTTCTTTCATTCCAGAACTCAATATGGTTCTTATCGGTTGTTTTGAATCCCTATATCCTGCAGGATAAATATGTCTTTGTTTAGGTGTTAAACTTTCACCCCATTTTTGTTATTCCATATGTACTTAATCTTAAAGTAATTTCTTTCTGCTGGCGTTGGTGAATTGAAACAATGTTTTCCGTTTTGAGCAAACACCACCAGTGTCAAGTACCCTCGGATCAGCTGTACTATTGGGATAAATTCCCTTTATTCTGCCCCCATTGCTATATCTCAGCTCCTTACTCAGGAGAGCACTCACTGCTGCTGCTACAAGTCAGTTTTTGGGTGTGATTCTCCATCTAGTAGGCAGTTTTTGTGTGGTGGACTCACATCCACCAGGGATTTGGATTGAGAATGCCCATCATGCCCATCTCGGCCTATCACAACCATAGAGGAGTCTTTCATTTCGTCAACCTCAAGCTGAATTGAAGGCAAAGCGAAAGAGCTGAAGGTATAGCGTTTTATTGAACCTACTACCACACCCTGTCCCCACTCTCTCTCCCTCTCCAGTGGTCCTCCAAGATACCTATGCTCCTCTAACTCAGGCCTCTTGAGCATGCTCGATTTTAATCACTCCACCATTGGCAGTCTTCTCATCAGCTACCTGGGCCCTTAAGCTCTGGAATTCCCTCCCTAAACCTCCCCCACTCTTTACCTCTCTTTCCTCCTTTAAGATGCTTGTTAGCAAGCTTTGGGTCATCTGCCCTAATATCTCCTTACGTGGCTCGGTGCCAAATTTAGTCTTATAATGCCTCTGTGAAGCGGCTTAGGTTGTCTTATTGTGTTAAAGGTGCTATAGCAATGCAAGTTGCTGTGGTAATCCTCAATTAACGTTGCATGTGTGACCTAAATGCAATACCACACATGAAGCATAAAGGGTTTTAACTTTCGGAAATAGGTTGTGGAAAACTCTTGCCTGAATAGCTCAATAAGGCAACTAAATAGGAGAGAACTTGCAAAGAATGACTTCCAAAGCCTTTGGTTAAAGCATCATCTGGCTTGAAGGCATTTTAACTAGAAAGGGATGGAGCAGTGTGCTGTTCCTGGGCTAATGGGAGTTTAAGCATGTTCTGACAGCGAACGGAAATAGTTATAGAGGATGGAAGCGATTACACTTTTCAATGTGGGAAGAAAGTAGATTTGCAGAGTTCACCGCCAGTGCAAAATGTTCCCTGAGTTAAGTCAACTCCAAATTTATGGAGCAGTTTAACTGTGCGCCTGGCCTTATTAGATCCTACCATGCAAGTTTCAAAGCCCTGTGTGGTAGGGTTGATATAATGTGCAAGACGTTGCAAAGCCTCAAAGATTTTTCGGGTGCTTTGAAAGGCAGAGGTGCACGTACACCACAGGGGGAGAAGCTTCTGCCTGTCGGGCGGGGGGCTGGTCAGGAACAGGTGCGGAGCCGATTGCCACCCGCGGTCAGCCAGTTAAGGCCCGCCCAGCGTGACGCCCAGCTGGTGGCACTCAGCACTACCTGTGCGGACGGGGGGGTGGCGGGTGGGAGGAGGGAGAGTCGGGGCCTGCGCTCTTTCGGGCATGTGCGCGCGAGAGAGCGCAGAAATCTCCCTGAGGCACGGAGCAGCCTCAGGGAGATTAAGCACATAATAATAAAAGTTCATAAATAATAAAGTTAAAAATTATTTAGACACGTCCCCTCCACAGGAGCTGGGACGTGTTTATAAATTGCGCAAAAATTATTTATTTAATAAAACATTCGGGAAACCTCATCCCGCCCGTGGATGAGGTTTCCCGAAAAATGCGAAGGTCGCCTGGGCTCTTCACCTGCACCCCCCCCCCGCTCCCCCACCCCCCAACCTTAAGGTATAATAACTACTTTAATTGGCTTTTTAATGGCCTTAACAGGCCGCTGACAGTTCGGCCAGCGCGCAGCCCCCTCCAGCACGCACCCGCCGAACTTAATATCTAAATGACATGCGCTGACATCGGGACACACGCCCGACATCACCGTGCGTCCTTTAACGCGTCGGTGTGCTGGGCCCACCCCCACAGGCCGACATCAAAACTCTGGCCATAAATCTGTAAGCTTGAGAGCTTGTTAGACATAAAAATCCTACATCCAAACAATTAACATTCCGAAAGATTTACTGTGGATCAGCAGCTACAGAGTGGAATAGCTGGGTGATACGTATTTCCTTTAATCATTTTCTATATAATCGTTATACAAATTGTGATTGTTCTCAGATTTTTGGTCAGTTTCGGCTTTCTCACCTTGATTAATATTTATTGCTGAACCCAGTTTTTAATATAAAATGGTGTAGTCCTGTTACTAGACTTCAGTTGTCTGCTTATCGGCAGAAAATATTTTGCAGCAGTCGAATTAATGAAAATGATCTCCCTCTGTTTTAATGTTTGATTTCTATTCTCTCCCACTTGCTCGTTACATACACACACACACTGAAAGGGAATCTTATGTTTTATTGCCTCTGGACTGGAGGCAAGGAATTGTACTGCATCACATTTCTCTATGACAACAGAGAATGAATATTAAAATTGCTGTTGTTCTGTCTGCTCTATTGACCATCTCCAGGTTAAAAAAAAATGCTGTACAGCCAATGACTATTTGTCCACAGGCCAAAGAATAATCTCCCTTTTATAGCTGCTAAAGATGAGCCTTGAACAGAAATCTTGACAGGGGTTTGTGCAGGAATCCGTGGCAATTTATGTGAGCTCCATTTGTCTTTGTTCTTGTCTCGTTCCTTTTTCTGACACCCTCTCCCCTTAATGACCGTCCTTTTCTCAGAATTTCCTCTTTTCAAACCCTTTGGCAAGGTTGGAAATTGGAATTCATGCGGAGATAACGTGTAAATTGGACAGTGTAGGGCAGGCGCATCAGCAGCTGGCTAATGGATTGCGAGAGGTCAAGGATGTAATCAGCACTGACTGCAAGATGTATGTGGAGGAGGAATTCCTTGTGGCCTCACTGTTGCCAGTGTAACCAGCCACTTTTCACGTGATAGTGCGATCCAGGGATCTTCCTTATTTAAAACACTGAGGGTCCATTTAACATGAAACTGTGAAGAGCTGAAATGCCCAAATGCATTATTTTACTCCCTGTAGTGGAAAGGAATATGCGTGTATAGTATAGTGTGCCATGTCTGTCACAGTAATGATATGAAGACATATGTTCATGTGGAAGCATGTTCACTGTAGGAAAAATGATTTCATTTTATTAAAAATCTGGGGCTCTAACTTCATTGGGTAAAAGACAATTTCATTATGTTTCCTGTTGTTATCTTGAGGCTTCTTGGAGTCTCACTGAACTTGTCATGACTTTGTGCTAGGCAGCTCTCTGCCAACCCTTACAGAGCAGCGATACCTGGTAAAGTTCTTTGCACTGAACAAGAAAACAGCCAGGGAATATTAAGGAAACCACAAATCATAATGCAGTGAGTAGTTAAGCACTTGAGGTTAGGATAGAACAGACGAGTACAGAATTGTCAAAAAACAAACAGGCAGTTCTATGTTCATGAGGGAGTAGGGGATATGGGATTGAGCAATGCAGGAGGGAGATGAAACTGGGTCTTTGCAAGTCCTGGCCATGAACCTAGATGATGAGCAAGCTTAATGGCATTTTGGCTTTTCTTTATATCCAATTTATTATGTTCTTATGTATATTGGAAGTTACAGAGCAGTCACAACAGTGAGTAGAACAATAGGGGCTTGAACTATATTTGTACGTGAATTTCTCTGAAATAACGATGTGGTTGTAAAATTACAGAGCAATATAAATGCAAGTTGTTGTAAATCAGCAGATTCAAAAGTCCTGTGCTGATTCGCTCTGTTAGTCAGTGTGGCTTTTATTATCGCATAGTGTTTAGTGACTCAATAACTCCCACATAGATGCACTTCAATCCTGTTCACACAAAACTTTGCAGGGGTAGGCAGCTGTTTGACTGCTGTACCAGTACAATGTTTTCTATTTGCCAGCGTGTGTCTGTGTGTGTGTGTGTATATGTGTATGTTTGTATATGTATGTGTCTGTGTGTGTGTGTGTCAGATGAAAAACATCTTGCTACAGATTTGTTTTCTCGAGCAGATGGGTTGAGAATTCCCGAGCAAAAGTTATATACTTTTCCTTATTTTTCCTTCAGAGGTCAAGGGGAACTGGGGAATGTTCTAGGATAAACCCTTGCAAATTGATTCAACTCTATGCTCTTCCAATATTGGGTATATAAATTCTGATTTGCTAATTGTAAATCTGCAAGGACCAAGAATCCTTTGAAAATCACAAGCAATGAAAAGATGCAGTTTTTTTATCATCAGACTGAACAAAATAGGAACTATCCTTCCCTGTTTTATTCTCTTCAGTCTGGGAGTTGCTGACAAATGACGGACTTGAGATTTGCACGTGTCACCAGGTTGGCCAATCATCACGTGTTAGCCTAAACCATGAGCATTGTCCGGTTGGCCAGTCAGAGGGACCATCACAAGCAAGTCTCTGTTCAGTGGCTGGGACGCCGGGGTTGTAGAAATGCTGGGATCAGTTGTGGAACCTTGGCTGAGATCACCGAATGCGGTGTTGTCCAATAGGATTTCAATACTCACCACACTTGTGACGATCAGGTCACCATATGCACCACATGATACAAAATATATTGCAAAGGATGGGGTGAACCTTGCAACAACCTGTAGGATTGAGGGACAGGATTAAAGTTGAGCAATAGTGCGGTGCATTGGGACAGCAACTCGAGCCAGGATTTTCCGTGCCCGCTGGCATCAGGCGTGTTCGGTGGCGTGAACGGGCAAGATGGCGAGAAGGCCAAAAATTGGTTTCACAAAGTCACAAAAAGCAGTTTACGATCGCCCATTCCACCCGCTGATGGCGGGCCGCATTCCCCCCCATTGGA
The DNA here is from genome assembly GCF_964194155.1 of Cetorhinus maximus. Taxonomy (NCBI): domain Eukaryota; kingdom Metazoa; phylum Chordata; class Chondrichthyes; order Lamniformes; family Cetorhinidae; genus Cetorhinus; species Cetorhinus maximus. The sequence continues at coordinate 5,224,387 of NC_135890.1, forward strand.
CGTCAGGAACCTTGTTGTAATACATCAGCACATCATTATAAGGCCAGCCCACCACTCACCCACCCACCCACCCACTGCCCCCCCACCGCTGGACCGTCTGCCCACATCGGCAGGAAAACACGCCAACATGTTTCACAACAGCATATATAAGGCGTACACTTGGCGAGCTGAACTTCACTCGGGACTTTGAGGTTTGTTTGCCCACCTTGCTTCGGGCAACACTCGCAGTCATCAGCGCCTGACTTCACAGACAGCACCACATCACTTTTAGGGGGGCTCACGGGCAGGTCTCTACTTACCAGACCAGCCAAATGTGGGTGGCTTTTCAATGGCTGTAGGGCTGGGGCTTGCTTGGGGAAGGAGTAGAAGTGGCCTCAGGCAAAGGAAGAGGCTGCAGGATGAAGGCTGTTCTGGGGAAGGGGGGTATCCCAGGGTGTGTGTGGGGCACATGTAGATCTGTGCAAGTGGCCTCAAGATGGTGAGGGCTGAGGAGGCAGCCTCCAGAGGGAGATGAGGCCAGATGGACATGTGAGGGTGTGTGTGGGAATGGGTGGTGATGTCCCTTGAGCTGTCAGTGAGTGAGATGCCAGTGAATGTGTGATGGGCTTGAGTGTGTGAGTTTAGAGTGATGAGATGGTTGCCTTACCCTGGCTGCATGGATGAGATCATTCATCCTCTGTCTGGATTGGATGGCCAACCTCTTCAGTGCAGCATTGGCATTGATCACCACTGCCATCGCCTACCAAGCCGGAGTGGTATTGTTGCTGCCCGTCCTGCAGCCAGAGCGGGCCTAGGGGACATCACAGCGGCTTCCACGGTGTCCAAAAGGTGCTCGAGGTCTGCAGTCTTCTTGCCTTTCGGGGCCATGTCTTCTTTGCTGCAGCCCTGGGCTGGAAGCACTGAGCGCAGCTGTACTTTAAATGTGGTGCCTGGCGTGTTGAAGCGGTGAGGTGTTGGTGTGGCAGGCGAATCAGAGCCCGCCCGCCATGGAAATGGCGTGTATCCCAGGAATGCACAATTAATATAGCGGGTTTGGGACAATACGGCCTGAAAAACCGCCATTGCGGCCAACGGGTAAAACGTCGTTTTTCCCGCCCACTTCTGCACTTAGTGAAAATCTGGGACGATTCCGCCCTCTGTCAGAGATTATTTTTAATAACAGCAACTATCCACTGCACGGCATCATGTTGTGGTGTAGCAACAAAAACATTTCCCCATGTTTTCAGTTCCTGCAGTGGAGGGCCCTTTCCCACATGCCTGGAGATGGAGCTGGGCCGCAGCTGTTTACCGTTGGGGATTGTTTCTCCTGCAGGATTTTCAAATTCCTTTTGATGTGCCCATCGATGTGCCCTACTCATCTAAGACAACACAGACTGAGAGACAAACCTCTGCAGGCCCCTCTGTAACGCTCCCTCTCGCTTGTCTCCGCTGTGCGCAGTCGGCTTGCTGCATCACGTGGTCCCTTTAATATTGTCACATGGTCACAGACGCGCTCGTCTTAAAGGGACCGCTGCTTGTGAGCAGCCCGTTTGTCCCCTGCCTGGCGCTTTTCCGATTCCCCCATGGCTGCCCACCCGCTCAGCTTTGAGAGAACAACACCCTCCTCAACGAGTGCTTCAACAACAACAACTTATATTTACATAGTGCCTTTAACGGACTGAAACATCCCAAAGTGCTTCAGAGGAACATTATAAAACAAAGTATAACAAAGTATGACACCGAGCCATATTAGACTAGATGATCAAAGGCTTGGTCAAAGAGGTAGATTGTAAGGGGTGTCTTAAAGGCGAGGGAGAGAGGTGGAAAGGTTTAGGGAGGGAGTCCCAGAGCTCGGGGCCCGGGCAGCTGACCTCACGGCTACCAGCGGTGGAGCAATTATAATCGGGAATGCACAAGAGACCAGAATTAGATGAGCGCAGATATCTGGGAGGGTTATGGGGCTGGAGATTACAGAGATAGGGAAGGGTGAGGACATGGAGGGATTTAAAAACAAGGCTGAGAATTTTTAAATCAAGATGTTTTTTGACTGGTTACCAGTGTAGCACAGGGAGCACAGTGGGGATTTGGTGTGAGTTAAGACATGGCTGAGTTTTGGATGACCTCAAGTTTATGGAGGGTAGAACGTGGGAAGCCAGCCAGGAGCGCATTAGAATTCGGGTCTGGAGGTGATAAAGGCATGAATGTGAGGGCTTCAGCAGCAGATAAGCTGAGACAGGAGTGAAGTCAGGCAATGTTAAGGAAGCGGAAATAGGTGGTCTGACTGATGGCGGTGGGGGGGGGAGTGGCGGGGGTGGGGAGAGGGGGGGGCAGGAGTGGGGAGGGGGGTAGGGAGGGGAGGGAGGTGGGGTGGGGAGGACGGGGTGGCGGGGATGGGGAGGGTTGGTGGGGAGGGGAGGGGTGGGGAGTGGGAGTGGGGTTGGGGTGGGGAGGGGAGGGGGGATGGGGAGGTGGAGTTGTGGAGGAGTATTGTTGGCCCCTGGGAAATCCCTAAATTGTGAATCCCGTCCAAAGTGTCTGTGTTGAAGGGGAGTTGGAAGCCATGGATCAGGAAAGTATCCGGGGTCAGATGTGAATCAGCTGTCCTTCTGATGTTAAAGTTGTCATTTATCGGAATTTTGCTGTGATGGATAAAGAACCATCGGCCTCACAAAGGACTTTGGCACTGATTTAACACGATTAGTGCCAAATAGGTCATCAGCGACCACATCATTCATGGCCCTGGGACTGGGAGGAGATGTGGAAAGTTTGTGGCTGATTATCCATTAGCAAAATGAATGTTCATGAAGTTGACCTGCAATCATTTAATACTCTCACATTAATTTAAGGCTCTTTATAAAATGTGACAGGAAAATTACAGATAAAGAATCTCTCAAGTAGAAAGGACCTTTCGATGAAGAATGAATATTTGTGGAGTTGTAAATCACTGATCAGAGTGAGTGTTCTACCGTAGGAAAGGTTTCTGTAGCTTGAGTGAAATAAGCCTTTTCTGGCAACATTGTGCACATCCTGTTTACAGATCTTGTCAATTCTTTATTTCCCAAGGGATCAATATGGCCATTTTTGTGGAAGCTGCCAAATAGGTGGGATGGTCAGCGCTGCAGATTACATTATGGGATTTTATTCTCATTTTCTTGTTAAGTGTTGTCCATAACTTGAGTTATTTCTGTAGGACTCCTGCCAATTTTCCAACGCAGTTATGATGGACCATTCCAAGCACCCCATGGTAATTAATGGCAAATCCTCCAACTTGGCATGACTGAATTGAGGGAGGAGGTAGACGTGCTGCCAATCCCTGTACCACAGGCACAGTTTACTAAAGGTCCATCAACTCTCCCTTTAAGCAGGGTTTGCCATCATCCTGCTTTTAATAAATTTACCTAGCACGGATCATATGAATGTAAAAAGGGATGCAAATATGTATAAGGTGGGCCAGTGGCATAGTGGTAATGTCATTGTCCAGAGGCTGAGGCTAATACTTTCGAGACACAGATTCAAATCGCACTATGGCAGCTGGTGGAATTTAGATTCATTGAATCGATCTGGAATATGAAGCAAGTCCCAGTCAGGAATGGTGACTATGATGCTATCATCGATTGTCGTAAAAACCCATCTGGTTCACTAATGCCCTTTAGAGAAGGAAATCTCCCATCCCGTCTGGCCTACATGTGGCTCCACACCTAAGCAATGCGGTTGACTCTTAATTGCCCTCTGAAATGACCTAACAAGCTTGGTTTAAGGGCAATTAGGGATGGGCAACAAATGCTGGCCTTGCCAGCGACGCCCACATCCCGTGAAAGGATAAAGAAAGTGTCAAAAAAACATCACCAACCTACCTGTTCTGGACATGATCTACCCTGGAGGATTCAATCCCCTGCTCTCCAATCTGACAGATGGAGATGACACCCACTGTAGACAGCAAGGCAGCCACAGGAGCTGCTCCAGTAACACACACAAGCTTCCGCACAGTTTTCATAGTGTATGGAACCCCCCCAAATGGTTTCAAATTAAAGTTCCAAAGAATAATTACAGGAAAAGCTAGTCAATCAGCAAAAAAAAAATGTATTCTGTCCCTGTTGGACAGGCTCGGTGGAGATGAGCGGGAGCGGTAGGGTAGCCGACCACGGGCGCAATTTCACAATTTCATGCCAGTTAACGCCAGCCAGTGTGAAGCGCGTGCTGCAGCACTCAGCGCTGCCTGTGCAGGGGGTGAGGAGAGCGAGTGAGTGGGGAAACCCCGCGCGGGTGCGCGCAGGAAAAGCTCCCTGAGGCGCACACACACACAGAGCTGCCTCAGGGAGACGAAGATATTAAAAATAAAGAATGTCAAGTTGTTAAAAAAAACATGTCCCCTCATGTGACTCCGTCACGGGATGAAATTTAAAAATTTTTTTTTTTAATGACGGGTTGAAACTTTATCCTGCCCGTGGATGAAGTTTCGCAAAGGCCGCTTGGCCGATTCGCCTGGCCGCCAACCGTAGGATTGGACGGGCAGCGAAAAAATTGAATTCAATTAGATTGTTAATGGCCTTCATAGGCCTGTTAATTGTTGGATGGCACGCTGCCCACTCCAGCGCTCACCCCGCCGACCGAAATACCGAATGAGTGCGCGAGGACGTTGGGACGCTCACCCGACATCACCGCGTGTCATTTCACCCACGTTCGGGTCAGGCGCTCGCCCGCCCGACCAGCAGAAAATTCAGGCCGTGGCGTTAATGGTGGCCAATAGTTAAATTAATAGTTTATCCGTAGAGAAATGGCTTTATTAATGGTCATTGCAAGGACACAGAATCAGCTTTGGATACATGAGCAGCAGAGTAAATCTTCCATTTTCATTTTGAGCTATCGGAGTGAGAAGTCGTGCTCTAATTATTATAATCTATTGGAAAATCCGCCATTCTTTTTGAAGTAGGTTTAACCAAATACCCATGAAGAATGTATAAAATAATCTCTAGAACACCGCATATTTGGACACCTTAGGAAGAGCCTATGATGATGGGTTTAAGAGAGGCCACTGGCCCATCTCAGCCATTGGAAAGCTCCAGTCACAATATCCAACTGTTCTTTAAATAATCCCAAGGTTAAGTATTTAGCTCAGTTTTTCTATTAGGGGAGGGAGCAATAAGGAATGCACATTATAAATGGAGGTTGATATGTCTGAGATCGTACCAGGGAGTGGGAAATGGTATTGGGTAGCGTACTAGTGATATAGCCATAAGGCATGGAATCTAGTGCCCTCCTGGGGGCAAGTTCCAAGATGGGGAGGAGCACTCAATTGGGTGGGAGGGTGTGGGGTGGGGACACCACCATCTCCCCGTCTCTGCCAATTACACCCAGGGTGGAAAGGCCAATGGGCAGCCATCCAGCCCAGATGCCAATAGAGGCTCTTGTGGGAAATTATTGCCCGTTTATGGGCCTAAACCCGCCCCTGCTTTAATTCATCCAGCAGTATACTGTCGCATTTGCTTGTGGTCTAGCTGGTGGCTGGGGTCGTCCCTCATTCCCAGGCAGTCAGTGCCTGATGGACGGACCCAGCATTGGGAAACGGGAAGGCCGCTGAGGGCCACTCCCTGTCTCTTTCCTCTGAAACCCTTCCCCTCCCTCACACTACTGCAGGTGACCCCCCTCCCTGTCACCCGTATCCCGGGATCACTTAACCTTTCACCAGGGATCTACCGATGATCTGTGACGATGACCCAAGAGTAGTAATGGCAGCAGCTGCCACTCTCGGTGGTGCAGCCAGTGATGGAGAGCTGCTGGCCTCTGACTGGCCAAGGGCAGAGATTCCGTCCTGCTGGGGAAGTGCAGCAGTTAAACGTTCCCTGTGGAGCCGGGAGTCCCACTGGCACGATTCCTGCTGCCAACTAGGAACTTAATTACCTCAGGGCTCCTGGGGATCAGGTCAATGGAGAGGGTGTCGTGTCCCCTGCCGCCCTCATTAAATTCTGCTCAAGCGATGAATGTTATTAAAGTCCAGGACAGCGGAAGTGACTCCACGTGGGAGCTATCTTTATTCATTCACAGGATGTAGGCATTGCTGGTGGGGTCAGAAACTATTGCCCTTCCAGTACAACTGAGTGGTCTGCTATACCCTTTCAGAGGGCAGTTAAGAGTTCAGCACATTAATGTGGGTCTGGAGTCACATCTAAATCTGGGCCAGGCCCGGTGAGAAAGGCAGACTTCCTTCCAGTTGGATTTTTATGACAATCTGGTGGTCTCATGATCCCCACCTTTGAAATTAGTTTTTTAATTCAGTTAGCTGAATTTCATTTCCCCAGCTACCATCGTGGGATTTGAACTCATGTCTCTGGATTAATAGCCCAGCCTTCTGGACTAGTCCAGTAACATAAACACCATGCGACCACACCGTACTGGCCCATCCCTCCCTTGTTCTTCAGCAAGGTAAAGTGACAGCAGGTTGGGATTGTCGCAGCGTTCACCGAGAAAGTGAATGGGCTCCATTCAATCCACCGGTGCCACAGTTTTCATACGGAAGTCTCACAAGCGCGATTGAAGGTGGGACAGTGGAACGAGATACTCCACACTCCAGCCTCTGACTTTACCGAGAGTGAGCTTTGTGCAAAACACTGCTTGGGACTAGGCCCTGATGTGTGGACTCAATTGTCGAAAATCCATAAATCTGTCATAAGGAGCAAGTGCGTTTCGGTTACTGACCTTTGCCTGACAGGATTTTCCATTTAAAATGTTCTCCCGGTTTACAAAGTAAAGCTACTCTGCTGCTGATAGCCAAAGAATTGACTCTGAAGATTGTTTCATTTGTCAAAAACATGTCACAGAACCACAAATATTTAAAACTGCATGTCTTGGGTCATGTGAAAGGAAGCTGGAACAATTTAATTCTCTGTGAACGTTATCATAATTCAGTAAAATGCAATGGTGAGTGGAATGGTACATTTGGTACTTTGTCCATTTATAAGCCTTCAAAAATAAAAAGAGAAGGAGGGCAGATGGTGTATGAGGCCTGCCCTATGCTGTCTGGCGAGATTGCTACGCTCCATCACTCCCACCCTCAGCCCTCCCAAAATCCCCCTCTGATGCCTGAACAGGGGAACAAGGAGACATAGAGACAGAATTGCCCTCCGCCCCCCCCTTTCTCGTAATATTTGCACCACACAAGTGCCAGGCAATGACCATCTCCAACAAGAGAGAATCTAACCATCTCCCTTTGACATTCAATGGCATTACCATCACTGAATCCCCCACTATCATCATCCATTGACCAGAAACAACTGAACTAGCCATATAAATACTGCGGCTACAAGAGCAGGTCGAGGCTGGGAATTCTGTGGAGAGTAACTCACCTCCTGACTCCCCAAAACCTGTCCGCCATCTACACGGCACAAGTCGGTAGTGTAATGGGATAGTCTCCACTTCTCTGGATGAGTGCAGCTCCAACAACGCTCAACAAGCTTGACACCGTCCAGGGCAAAGCATCCCGCTTGATTGACACCCCTTCCACAAACACACAGTCCCTCTATCACTGGCACATGGTAGCAGCAGTGTGTACCATCTACAAGATGCACTGCAGAAATTCACCAAGGCTCCTTAGACAGCACCTTCCAAACCCACAACCGCTACCACCTAGAAGGACAAGGGCAACAGATACATGGGAACACCACCACCTACAAGTTCCCCTCCAAGTCACACACCATCCTGACTTGGAAATATATCGCCGTTCCTTCACTGTCGCTGGGTCAAAACCCTGGAACTCCCTCCCTAACAGCACAGTGGATGTACCTACAGCACATGGACTGCAGCGGTTCAAGAAGGTAGCTCACCACCACCTTCTCAAGGGCAATTAGGGATGGGCAATAAATGCTGGCCTCATCATCAACGCCCACATCCTACGAATGAATAAATAAACAAAAAACAGCTAATTCACATAGACCAAATTGAATACTTTAATCATTTTAAAGACCTGAAGCAAACCTCCTTTCTAGCATAACTGAGGGCCTTTAAACTATGTCTCGAATTAACGGCCCTATGGGGAATATGTTCCAGGGCCTCAAGAATCACCCCTTCACCATGTGAAGGGACCAAAACTGGGTGCATTATTCTGGATGAGGCTTGGCCAAGGGCGAGCACAATACTATTTCATGCTTTGTATTTAATCCTCTTGGCAGTACATCTGAATACTCTGTTTGCCAGTCTCCATGGTCATGATCAAGGACTTGCAAAGATTCATGTACAGTAAAATCCAGATACATCCCACACTCAGCAGCCATGAGCATGCAGCTGGCCTTGGTGGACAGATGCCCTACATAGACCCGACCATGTCCATTACGCTGATGGATCAATATTAAAAGTCCTGTAGTGTGGGGAAACACCCAGCAGTACAATTATTGAGTTTACCTTGCGAAACTTCTTGAAAATTAATTATTTTGCTAGAAGCACAAAGGAAGTGAACAGGACAGTGCTTCCATGTAATAGCTAGAGGAAGCCTGTCATGTTATAGCTTCAGAGAGGAGTTTAAACTATAGAACAGTGAGGCGGAACTCTGCTGTCTACAGGGTGTCACTGGCGCTGAGTGTGATTTAAGATGATGAATTGTGAACATTGTGCAGGAAATGTATCGCAGAGTTAGATTAAGTGCATTTTTTCACTCAAACATATTGTTTCCAGTTCACTAAATAAATCATTCCTATATGCACCATGAAGTAAACTGTTAAAAGAAAGACTTGCATTTATAGAGCACCTTTCATGACCTCGGGATGTCCTAAAGCACTTTACAGCCAATGAACTAGCGTCGCTGCTGTAAAGCAGGAAACACAACAGCCATTTGTGCACAGCAAGATCCCACAACAGCACTGTATTAATAGACAGATAATCTGTTTCTGTGATGTTGATTGAGGGACCGATATTGGCCAGGGCATCAGGGATAACCTCCCTGCTCTTCTTCAAAGAATCTTTTACTTCCACTTGAAGGGGCAGATGGGCCTTGATTTGTCACATCATCTAAAAGACAGCACCTCCGACAGTGCAGCACTGCACTGGACTGTAGCTTGGATGTTTCAGCGATCAAACCTCTGGAGTGGCTCCTGAACCTATAACCTTCTGACTCAGACATGTTTATACAAAGCACAGAATAGCCGATTCTGACAGATGTGTTGAAATTATGATTATTTTTTGTCACCAGCGACACTATTTCTGAGCCCTTTTCATTGAGTCTCTCAAATGGTCTCAAATCAATACAATAATGTGCACCAGCTTTGTGATAACAGTAGGTTGCAGATTTGTTAGACTCCTTTCCATTGATTTTTTTTTGTCCTTGCTTGCTTGTTCTAGTGCTAGATATTCATTAGAAATCCACCCATTGTAAGCTTACTGGTTCTTTCTTGAGTAGAAGATGGACTGCAATGAAGTCTGAGTGCCTCAGTTCAGCGCTCCTGTGTTTCAGATCATTGCTTCAGTAGAACAACTGGTGCGAGGGAAGAGGAAGTAATATTGCCTGAGTGTAACAGGATGACCTCTGGTCAGGTTACAGACTGATGGGATGAAGAGGAAGTGATTAGAACTCATTGGATAAGAGCCGCTGGAGTCAGCAGAGACTGAGAAATACAGGGTTTTTTTTCGGAAACTGTCTCCAATGGAAATTTCAACCACATTAAAGAAATAATTGCATGGTGTTTTTAGAAGGGAAAGAAACTCCACATATTTTCTCATCGGTTTCACTTAGAGTGGCACAAATTGATTCTGAGTCCCGATTTGCATTGAGTTTCGGAGTGCCCAAGCCTTCTGTGTTTCTTAGATGCATGCCATGTGTATTCCTGGGTAACAGATATTAAAGCTATCAACTAAAACTGCTAAAGAGTTCTTGTGGTGCAGTGAGTAGTATCTAGTGCTCCTGTCTCTAACTCATGAACCTTCTGAGTTCAAGTCCCACTTCAGGACTTGATCACCAGGGGAGGTATGTTCATAACATAACCAGACAGGTTGATTATCACCCTGTAAATCCTTGGCAGGTGGTAAGAGTGGGAGCGTCTCCTGGTCAGCCATGCTTGATGCAGAGTGATGCCACTCCAGGGAAAATAGCTATGAAGCCCCCTGTGTCAATAAGAGGCTTCCTATGTCACATCTAAATGAGGCTGCACATACTGATGGATTTTGGATTTACCCATTGATGAGTTTACCTCTCAATGAGACATCAAACCCCCATGCATGCCAAATTTTAAAAAAGAAATGGTGTTTATGGGGTTGTGTGGGCTCACAGGCCAGTTATCACCCACATCTCCAAATTCGCACTCCACCCAATGTAATCTTTGTGAGTCTTTATATTTTAAATTGAATTTCTCCCCTCTCCATACAACGTGAAACACCATTTTTTCTTCCAAAATCAAATTTTTCACAGCAGTGATTCTTCTCCAGTCCCTTGTCTTATCACTCCCTGATTGTTTTTCCTCTCACGTTATGGCTAAATATATTTTTGCAACACACGTGTTCACCTCTACTCCATCAGATTTAGCCGCGATGAGCGAATGATTTGCCACCGTCTCGGCCTCTACATGAATCGTATTGCTTGGGAAGGGTATTGGGGAACTGCTGATGGCCAGAAAACTGTACCCTACAAGAGTCTCCATCTATCAAGGGAAGAAGGGAAAAATATCCCGAAACTGGAGAGTTGCACAGGTCACCATGAATTGGTGTTGGGTGGTCGCAGCTCAATTCTTCATGAATGCAAATGAGCAGAAGATGCCTCCTCAGGAAACCAGAACAGTTTGGCACCAAGTTGCACATCTCACTGGGAAGTCATGACGAAGTTTAGTGTGATCAGAAAGAGGAAAAGTTGCCAGTATTCAGTGGTATCCTGAGTTTGGGGCTGAGGTGCCTAGTTGGGACAGAATGTCCTCCAGTTCATTTAACCTGGAACTTTGTTATCGGCCAGTCTGCTTTAGCTGGTACTGGTTCTTGGGGGTACATTGACCAGAACACTGTGAAGAATCGAATCTCTGGTCTTCAAATAGTGCCATGGGGTCATTTGGGTCCTGAACTGACAGAAAGGAATTGATTTGAAAATGCACATCTCTGACAATACAGAATTACAGAATCGTTACTGTGGAGAAGGAGGCCATTCAGTCCTTTCATACTATACTATACAGAGGTCCTTTCATACGATATTGAAGTGTTAACCCAGATGATGTCATGTTGAAGAGTTAGGTTTGATCTTGAAGCCTTCTAACTGAGAGGCAAAAGCACTTGGAATATTGGAGGAAAAGATGGAACGAAGCACAGAATAAACCCAAACATGGAAGGATAAAATGAAACTTCAACCAGCGTTAAAAAATAAAAGAAAAGTTTTATAAAAATATAATTAAGGAGATATGGGAAAACATAGTTCAGCATGGAATAGATATTTGATGTAATATCTCATCACATTGTTCAACAGGACTGCCAGTTATTCTTCACATAGAGATAAATTGATTCAATAATGATAGATCAACAAGGATATTACCATAAACCACCATGTATAAGTTGACCTGCTGTATAAGACAACCCCAATTTTCCGACCCCCAAACATAATGTTTTTGCATCTACTCGGCATATATATTGCACCCCCCCACCACCACCACACCCACCTTTTTCTGCTGTGACATGCTATACTCACATATAATAGTCAGCCTCAATTTTCCACTTCTCAATTGCGTGGTTCACTTACCCGTAGCTTATAACTGGGCACAAGGGGTCGAACAGGCAACAGAGGCTGTGTTGCAGAGATGCGAGGGAGTTTAAGACATGCCCATGCTTTTCATCGCGTCCCAATGACTTTTCAAAATGACAAACTCGCACCCGCGCCAGCATTTCACTTTTATACTCGCCATATAAGTTGACCACCGTTTCTGGAGGGATTTTGAAGCGAGGCTTCAAAGGTCGACTTTCACGCTGACATCGACGGTATGATAACCTTGTGCTTTAACGTAGCAAACAGCCCTGTAGGAGTGACTGCAATTTTGAAAGCATCAGGGAAGGAGGAAATATTCCTCGTGCCAACTTAATTTCCCATCTCTTGAGAGCGGCAGATTATTTTAGCCAGTATTAAAGTGTTAAAGTAAATAAGTCCTTTGATGGATGAGTGCAAGACCTGCTGTGGGACTGAGTCAAATTAATTTTCATGGATAGAAGCAAATTGCAAAGTTGCAAAGTGCACACTTCAGCAAGAAAGGGCTCACTTGTTTATCAAGATTCAGTGTTGTGCTTAGACACATTTAATTGATGCTATTTTCTGGCCTGATCTTGTTCTGTGATAACAATTCATTGACTCCAATAGACCAGAGGGAAAAATGTTGTTTATTTCTTTTTCTGATGAGGATTTAAATGCATTTAAATTTTCGGTAAACACAGATACACTTAAGGGGAAGATAGATAAAGGCATCAGGGAGAGAGGAATGGAAGGCCAGAATTTTACATTCGGCCTGCAGGGGAGGGCCCGACCCGCCGGAACGTACAATCACGCCGGGCGTGCGTCCCGATGTCACCGCGCACCATCGCGATATTTCGTTAGGCGGGCGCTATGAGGACAGAGGCGCGCCCGCCATTAATTAACGGGCCCGTTAAGGCCCTTGAGGCACCAATTGTCTGTGATTTTGCGCAGCCCGTGCGATTTTCAGGGCGTTGCACGGGCAGGCGGGTAGGCTACATTTTCAAAAACCTCATCCACAGGCGGGACAAGAGGGGTGAGTGGGCTCGCTAATGCGAGTTGTTAGTACTTTAGATTATAACTTGCTGCTACTTGCTTGTGTGAACAGGACAACTTCATTTCACTTCAGAGCTGCTTTGACAGAAATAACAGGCTTCAGTTCAGGACTCCGGAGGAGTCATAACACTTGGGGCCTTCCAGGTATCAGACAGCCTTCCCTTACCCTGGGAATGGGGATTGTGCTCGCCGCTGGAGGCACCTCTTCTGAGGAGAAAGGGAGGGGGAGGAGGCCAGGACCCTATTCAGCCTCCAGGAGAGCGACCTGTGGGAGGAGAGGCACAGGCACGAGGGGCGCAGAGCCAACAGGAAGTCCAAGGTGGAAGGGGCTGCAGAAGACGTCACTATCCTGCTGCCAGGGTTTACAGGCGGCGATGCAGTTACCTCAGTATGTCTGCAGTGCAATGCCAAAAGAGGCTCCATCTGTCAAGGGAGACAATGACCTCCACTTGTCAGATGATTGGCCCTGAGATCAGCTCCGACTGTGTGGGTGGACACCCCTTGCCAGTGGCTCTGAAAGTCACAGTTGCCCTCAATGTCTATACCTCCGGCTCTTTCCAGGGGTCAGTGGGTGATCTTTGTAGAGTCTCCCAATCAGCTGTCCACAGTTGTGTCAAGCTGGTGACAGACGCTCTGTCCATACGTGCACTGACTTTCATTCACTACTGCACAGACAAGGCCAGCCAGGCAGAGTGAGCCAGAGGCTTTGCAACGATTGCTGTCTTCCCCCGTGTCCAGGGTGCTATAGACTGTACACATGTGGCCATCAAGGCGCCAGCGGGTGAGCCCGGTGCCTTCGTCAACAGGAAGGGCTTCCACTCCATGAACGTGCAGGTAGTGTGTGACCACAAGATGCAGATTCTACAAGTCTGTGCAAGGTACCCAGGCAGCTCCCACGACGCCTACATCCTCAAACACTCCCAGGTGCCGAGGCTCTTCAGTGCTCCAGCCCGACTGGATGGATGGCTGCTGGGTGACAAGGGCTATCCCCTCAGAAGGTGGCTCATAACGTCTCTCCGCCATCCAAGAACAGAGACCGAGCAGCGGTACAATAGGAGCCAGGGCTCCACAAGGGCTGTGGTGGAGAGAACCATCGGTCTTCTCAAGATGTGCTTCCGATGCCTGGACCATTCAGGGGGCGCACTGCAATACCCCCCAGATCGTGTGTCACTGATAGTGGTTGCATTCTGCACTCCCCACAATCAGCCGACTGGTCTTCCAAGGAGGCTGAGTTGCTGTGGTAACATACACTGTTACATGCATGTTGTAGTCTGGAGCGATGGATAGTGATAGTCGAGGCTCCAACTTTTCCCCATCACCAGGAATCACTCCCACTCTTATCACCTGCCATTGACATACATTGGAAGGATTTACAAGTTAATAATTAACCTGTTTGGCCACATTCTGAACCCAGTATGGCCCAGTGAGGGTGGCTTTCCCTGCCCACAGCCCCCTCTTTGGAACATGAAGCCTCCACCTGTGAGGTTTCCCTGGACTGTTGCAGGGAGGCTAATGCCATGAAACTGGCAGTCTCTCCATGTGGTGAAGTGGTGGGGGAGGAGGGGGGTGGGGGTGGAGGTGGCAAGAAAATTGCCCCCTGATATGGGGTATTATGACACTGCCGATGGTAAATGCTCATCATTGAGCATGTTCAAATCCCAGAGGGAAACTTGAAACAACTGTCATAACCAGTTTTGCAATTTGTATGTTTCGGGACGCAGGCTTTGAATTCTGTTGTAATAAGACCACCGAGTCTCAAGAGATTTTTAGAAGACTATATTAAACATTTATTAACACAGGACAGATTGAAAGCACATATATATGTCTACAAAATTACTACTATAATAACAACAAAAATCCCCTAATTAATCTGACTTCTTGTTACACCTTCGTTAAGGCAACAGTAAAACACACAGAAAACAAACAGAACCCGGCAAAGCACATGCTGGACAGTCGCGTTTAAAATGAGTTTCTTTCAGCTCTGGGTCCTTGCAGACAGTGGCTTGAGGCCTACAGGCTGGAGGCTTTGGATCTTAGAATCCCCCCTCTTTACCAACAGCCTTCTCTTCCTTTATACATATTTCCCTCTTTGAATGCAAATTCTCGTCGTATCTCTAGCTTTTTTTTAACTTTACCTCTTCTAACAATAAAACCCTCTCACAACACCAATTTTATTAGTAAGCTCTGGAAAAAGTAAACACATCGTTTGGCTTCTTTAATATTTCACCCATTCTTTTGAAAGGCCTATTTAAAAATGCAAATTGCTCCCTTTACACTTCAACTTGTAACATCCTTATGTTTACCTAATTAACATTTCAAACCTGCTTCTCTTCCATACATCAAAGCCTCCAGACCAGCTGGCTTTAATCCAATTAAGACACGCACAGATACACACGCAGACACGGGCACCACTAGAACTCTTATTTTAAAATAATTTCCAGTAACATTATAGACATTATTACATCTTCCTGACAGGGGCTTAATTATTTAAGTGGGCTGTGGCTTCCATTCGGTGAGCAGGTGAACTTCATTCAGTCCCACTGCTGGGAAACCTCCCTGGCAGCCAGAATTCATCGTGGAGCCATCCCAGCACAGCTTCCACTATTTTTCGGAGGTGTCAGCTGTGGCTCAGTTCATAGCACCCTTGCCTTTGAATCAGAGGGTTGTGGGTTCATGTCCCACTCCCGGAAACCAAGAACCGTGATTGTACTTGAAAAAGTTGCAATCTGTGACTGTTGGTAACTCGAAAGAGTTTCCACTATTTTTCCAAACCCCTCTTGTCTCCCAGCCCAGCACCTCGGGGCTGGGAAAACCCTGCCTGCTGCCTTTCCCCACCAATTATGAAATGGATTATCTTGCGAACAATTAGATTTTAAAAAAAGAAACCACAATGGTTTACTGGGTGAACAGCTTGCTAAAAATAGAACTCACCCGAGTTCTTCACTGGACGTTTGACAGACATTCTCAGAATTTAAAAATGCTTTCGTTTTTTTTTAAATTATGATCTGGCAACAGCAACTTCCTTGACAACCAGCTGGTGGCTCAGATGAATATCCTTTTCTGAAGTAATTAAAATAAGTGGCTTGCTTACCTGCTCCAGTGTTCAAACACTCCTACCTTTGTGCTGTATAATTGCAGCTTTCTCAGAAGGCCTGATTAATATGAAAGGCAGCTTCTCCCCACAATCTTCGTGTTAATGCAGCAGTGAAATATTAGCCGCCGATGATTTAATTTCAGTCGCATTTAGAAATTGGTGGTAAAAGTCCCCTTTTTTCGCCAAACTCTAATACCGACCTTGCACTGAAGACTTGGAGAGTACACTTCACTAAACTAGACCATGGTTATGTGAATGCCTGTAGTTTCCTTAAACTTTGCTGAGCGTGGTCCAGTACAAAGTACAGAGCCACTGGAACAGAAGTGCCGAAGAAATAAAGCAAATGCATTTTTTAGATGAAGGCTTTAATGAAGAATCCAATATGGGAACACTCGAATATTGTGATATTTGAAATACGAGCATACGAATTAGGACCTGGAGTCAGCCACTCAGCTGCTCAAGCCCACTCCGGTATTCAGTAAGATCATTTCTGACCCAATTTTAACCTAAACTACAAATTCCTGCCTGCCCCGGATCATCTTTCACCCCCTTGTTTATCAAGAATATATCTACTTCTGCCTTAAAAGATATTCAAAGACTCTGCCTCAGCCACCTTTTGAGGAAGAGCGTTCCAAAAACTCACTACCCTTTGCGAGGAAAAAGCTCTCCTCATCTCTGTCTTAAATGGGCGACCTCTTATTTTTAAACAGCGACCCCGAGTTCTAGATTCTCCCAGTGGAGGAAACATCCTCACCACACCCACCCTGGCAAGACCCCGCCAGGATCTTAAATATTGAGCTTATCGATGACAAATACATTTGTAAATATTATTAAACATAATCAATGAAAATAGAAGGCAAGCTGACTGCAGCCATGTTGTATAATCCATGTTGTATCCATGTTGTGTGTCCATGTTGTGTATCCGTGTTGTAATCCACGTTGTATAATCCATGTTGTGTATCCGTGTTGTAATCCACGTTGTATAATCCATGTTGTGTGTCCATGTTGTATCTATGATAAAAGCTAAATGCTGTGGATGCTGGAAGTCTGAAATAAAAAGAGAAAATGCTGGAAAAACTCAGCAGGCCTGGCAGTATCTCTGGACAGATGAACAGAGTAACTCAGTTTCTCTCTCCACAGATGCCGCCAGACCTGCTGAGTTTTTCCAGCATTTTCTGTTTTTATTTCCTGTTGTATCTATGTTGCATATCCCTGATCTGGTTGCTGTAGTATGTGGAAACTGTAGGTCATAGATTCACACAATCGTTGGAAAAAGATTAGAGGAGAGATAAGGAGAAGTTTTTTCACTCAGAGTTGTCAGGATCTGGAAAGTTCGAGCTGATTCCGTAAATACTTATAAAAGGGAGTCGGACAGGTACTTGAGGAGGAACTTGTAGAGTGATGCACAAGAGCCAGAGATGTTGGTGATGTGTGTCAGCCGTGGCTCAGTTGGTAGCACTCTCACATCTAGATTGTGGATTCAAGCCCCACATTAGAGACTAAGCAGAAAAAGCTAGGCCAACACGCCAGTATAGTACTGAGGGGGTGCTGCAGTGTCAGAATTGTTGTCTTTCAGGTGAGACATTAATCTGTGGCCCTGTCTGCTCTCTAAGGTGGATTTAAAAGATCCCATGCCACTATTTTGAAGAAGAGCAGGGGAGCTCTCCTTGGTGTCCTGGCGAATAATTATCCCTCGGTCAACATCACAAAAACAGATTATATGGTCACCGTCACATTGCTGCCTGTGGGAGCTTGCTGTGCGCAAATTGGCTGCTGGGTTTCCCATGTTACAGAAGTGACTACAGTTCAAGAGGAATTCATTGGCAGTAAAGCATGTTGAGGTGTCCTAAGATTGTGAAAGGTGCTATATAAATGTAAGTCTTTCTTCTCTCTCAGCACGGCTGCAGTTTCTAGGAGCCAGCAGATGCATGATGGGCCAAGTGGCCTCCTTTTGTCCTGCGATTTTCTGTGATTCGACTGTGTAATAGATTCATTTCTCAGTGGACTTGGTTTGTCTTGGTTGAAATCCATGGAAATTGATGCCTTGACAAGTCACTGCTAGTGTTTTGCTGTGAGTACAAACACCACAAACGAATCAAGATTCTAAAATGTTCCAAGTGGCTGATTTTTATTGTGTTGCGCTATAACTATCTTCCTATTGGAATGAAAATGTTAAGTTAAACTTCACATTCTTCCGCTAAGTGATGCACTTTGCCACTCTAGTTTTGAGAGGAACTTTACCCGTTTCCATTGAGGAATCTGCTGTATTTTTATGGTTGAGCACTCAGTGCATTTCTTTTTAAAAATACAGAGAGAAACCTCAGTAAACCCGGCTGTTAGTTTCCTTAAATGCAGCAAAGAATGCTCCCATCAAGAGCAGCAGAGACGGCCACACCACTGTGGTCACGTTCAAAGCACTATTAACAAATATGAAGGCAGAAATAAGAACCTTATTTTTCAATGCATGTGACACAGCCTGTTTATGCCAAAACCCTGAAGTAGACGAGTCTCAGCAACTCAAATCCTAGCCGGCAGGTCTGGAATTATTTTCCTCTCTACCCACAGCTGGACAAATTGGATTTTAGCTTACCTTGAGGGCTGCATTAATCCTCCTGGATGGGTTTCGATGTCGATGAATGCAATATTTCTGCCCACGTGACTGGAGCTTGGGGATTTCCAGAAGGGACAGAAATGATAAGCCCAGGCTTCCTTGGAGATGCAACATCACTGTTCTCTCTCATCCCTTTTTTTTGCTGCAAAGCAGATTGAAAATTTACTATATCTGCCAGGAAGGCTTAACACTTCTCCTCTCATAAAACCCCTGTTGTTCGCCATTGGGCGATTGACTAATCACATTGGGATGGACCAGTAGCAAAGATCGAAACAATTTACCTGACCAGAATGAGCTGGAAAATCCCCACACTCATCACATGATGGCTCATTTGTTAAGTCGTATTAATGCACGTTGGTAAAAACATTTTTTTTTTTTGCAACTATGGGCAGAATTTTCCACCCCCCCGTTGTTGTGGGGGGGTAGTTCAGGAGCGGGCACGCCTCTGATCGGTGCCCTCGATCGGGGGCGCACAGCCATTTTACATGGGCGGGCCAATTAAGGCCCGCCCAGCGTGACGTCCGCTAGGAAGCACTATGCTACTCATCTCCCTAAGCACAGCCTCAGGGAGATCGGCACCAAATTCAAAAATGTTAAAAATAGAAAGATAAAATTTCCTTGACTTGTCCCCCATCATGTGACACTGTCACATGAGTTGGGACCATGTCCATCACTTTTAGTTAAGCTTTTATTAAACTTTTAAAAACCTACATGTAACCTCATCCCGCCCGTGGATGAGGTTTGATGCTTTCTCTGAAGCCCGCCAGGGCTCCCGGCCTGCCCGCCGGCCTTAAGGTTAGACGGGCAGGTCCTTTAACTAGTTTTTAAATGGCCTCAATTGGCCATTGACAGGTCGGCGGGCGCACAGCTGATTCAGCTGCACCCCCCCGCCGACTTGAAAATTGAAATGTGGACGGGGTGACGTCGGGAGTTCCGCCTGACGTCATCCTGAGTCATTTTACGCATCGGTGAGCGGGTCCCATCCCCCACACGCCAACCGGGAAACCCTGCGCTATGTAATACCGGTGGGCCAGGGTGATAGGCAGATGTCCTTGTGTTTGCAGCATGTTTGTAATTCGATGTTCCTTAATTCAAACAATCTCAGTTCATTTTTAGCAACATGTTCCCAATCTGCTGAGTTTCATTCAAATTATAGGAACATTCAACATTTTGGGGTTAAAATCGGACTCCGAATTATTGTATCTTTTTATTATTATTGGCATCCATCCATTTGAGGGGATGATGGACTGCGCCCAGTGTTTATGTCACCCCTGTACTGCACATCATCTGTTGTGGCTGTTGAGGCCAGTTTGTGAGTGGCAATCCCTCTGCAGCTGGCAGATACGAGTTGGGTTTGTCCAAGGTCACGGATGTTTCTTTCTTCCTGTGGGCTCTCTTTTCCACCAGCTGGTCATTTCTTTTGTCCCCTGCTTTATCCACGCCCATCCTGACTGCTTCTCTCCAGGCTCCCCGGCCAGCAGCCAGGACCTTCCATACATCAACTCCTACCCCCGGTCAACCTGAAGTCTCGCTGGCAGACATGGTGAGTGACCTGTTGATCTCGTGATTTATCAGGAGAACAGAGTCAAGCCCCTCCAGACCGAGTGAGCACGTCACAAAGTTACTGGCTCCGTCCGTCTCTCCAACGCTGACTTCACATGCAGTATTTGTAATCGCTTATGCAAAGCGACACTTGGCCTAACGTCACATGTGTGACGACATCAACCTAGACTGTAAACCAGTCTTTTTTTTTTAACTTGCTGAACCCTCATCTGTCGAAGCGACAAGAGAATCCATCGTTTACCGTCCAATCTGTGTTTTACATTCTATTTTTTTAATTCATTCACGGGATGTGGGCGTCACTGGCTGGGCCAGCATTTATTGCCCATCCCTAGTTGCCCCTTGAGAAGGTGGTGGTGAGCTGCCTTCTTGAACTGCTGCAGTCCATGTGGTGTAGGTACACCCACAGTGCTGTTAGGGAGGGAGTTCCAGGATTTTGACCCAGCGACAGTGAAGGAACAGCGATATATTTCCAAGTCAGGATAATGAGTGACTTAGAGGGAAACTTCCAGGTGGTGGTGTTCCCATCTCTCTGCTGCCCTTGTCCTTCTAGGAGGGAGTGAATGTTTTTGGAAGGGCTGCCAATCAAGCGGGCTGCTTTGTCTGTTCTGTTAGTGAGTTTTTGCCTGCACTATTAGTATTGATTGAAGGGTACCTGTGATGATGTGCATTGTTGAGTTGAAATGCACATTGATAAATTTGGTGTGGGCAGATTGGTATTATACTGGGACACAGTCTTCTGCAGTTGAGTATGTGCCGGTAAGAGCAGAGATCCTTAGGGTCTTGGCCTGTGATCCTCATGAGGCACCAGCCAGTTTACTGAAGAGGTTGATGCAGGTTTGAATTTTTTCTGCAGTCTTTGTGAGGTGCTGTCTGTGAGTGAGGGCTCTGTAAGAGTGACGCCTCAATAAACAGGGTGGGGACCGTGCTTTAGCCTCTGGCCATCCAGGACGATGGTCAGTTCCTTCGTAATGCTGGCATTGTGAATGTGGAATGTGCTAGAGACTGTTTTACTGGCGATTGGCTGTTGGCACCATGTTTTGCGGTAGTCAGACAGCTTTGCAGACCCTCTATCCAGCTCTATCTGTCCCACCCCCCACCTTAAACCAGCTTATATTTCACCTCTTTTCTACTCATATGGACTCGAAACGTTAACTGTGTTCCTCTCTGCAGATGCTGCCAGACCTGCTGAGTTTTTCCAGGTATTTTTGTTTTTGTTTTGGATTTCCAGCATCCGCAGTTTTTTGGCTTTTAGTTTTGCAGTATCGTTGTTTAATGTGTCTTCCAGCTCAGAGCATCTGAGCCTGAATGCACAGCAGATGTCATCTGCATAGATACACTTCAGGGATAGGATTGGGTGGGGGGGTGGGGGTAGGTCGTTGGTGTACAATTTGAACAGGGCTGGGGCTAATAGAGACCCCTAGGGTAACCCCTTCATCAGTCTCCTCCAGACACTAGTCTTGTCATCTATATGCACCCTGAGCTGCCTATCCCAGAGTTCAGTGACGTCAGTAACCCCGGGAGGGAGAAATCTTGATATTTTGACAAATAGGCCAATGTGCCAGACTGTATCGTACACTGCAGTGAGGTCAGGGAAAATTGCCCCTGTCTTAAGATTGCTATTAATGGCTTTTGCAATGAAAGTGGTTCATGCAAGAACCGGGTCACTTGTGCTTCTTCCTTGTTGAAGGCCGGCTTGGTCCACACTCGGGATGTTCTCCACTTCTGGCTTCTTGATCCACTGTACAATTAGGGACTCGACTACCTTGAAGCAGACTGACAGCAGGGAAATTGGCCAGTGGTTCGATGGTGAGTTTGGGTCTTTGCCCGGTTTTGGGAGGCCGATGACTTTAGCCAGGCACCAGGATGTTGGCGGCCTTCCCTCGTTTATGGCCCTGTAAAGAATTGGGCCAATCAGGAACGGGCCTGTGGGCCAAGGTGTTTCGGGGACTCAAGGAGGATGTTGTCAGAGCCAGCAGCAGTGCCCAGGTTTGTAGAACTCTGTCCGCCCCCAGGATGGTGAAGGATTCCGACCTGGAATTCTGCTGCCTGTGGAAGGACCTCCACTCACACGGATTTGCTTCTTCACCCTTATTGCCAGCGGCCCCTTTCCCAAGTGAAGGAGATGGCTCGCTACCTGATTGGCATTTATAGATGGGTAGCTTGGCGTTAATGGGCACTGACCTGCTCCAAGGTGGCATAGGTCTCTAATATTTCCTGCTTGAGCAGGGTTTTTTTTTATTCATTCACGGGATGTGGGCTTCGCTGGCTGGGCCAGCATTTCTTGCCCATCCCTAATTGCCCTTGAGAAGGTGGTGGTGAGCTGCCTTCTTGAATCGCTGCAGTCCATGTGGTGTAGGTACACCCACAGTGCTGTTAGGGAGGGAGTTCCAGGATTTTGACCCAGTGACAGTGAAGGATCGGCGATATATTTCCAAGGCAGGATGGTGAGTGGCTTGGAGGGGAACTTCCAGGGGGTGATTGCTTCCCTTGTCCTTCTGGATGGTAGTGGTCATGGGTTTGGAAGGTGCTGTCTAAGGAGGGTTGGTGAGTTCCTGCAGTGCATCTTGTAGATGGTGCACACTGCTGCTACTGTGTGTCGGTGGTGGAGGGAGTGAATGTTTGTGGATGTGGTGCCAGATAAGCAGCTGCTTTGTCCTGGACAGTGTCAAGCTTCTTGAATGTTGTGGGAGCTGCACTCATCCAGGCAAGTGGGGAGTATTCCATCACACTCCTGACTTGTGCCTTGTAGATGGGTGGACAGGCTTTGGGGAGTCAGGAGGTGAGTTACTCGCTGCAGGATTCCGAGCCTCTGACCTGCTGTTGTAGCCACAGTGTTTATATGGCTAGTCCAGTTCAGTTTCTGGTCAATGGTAACCCCCAGGTTGTTGATAGTGGGGGGATTCAGTAATACTAATGCCATTGAATGTCAAGGGGCGATGGCTAGATTCTCTCTTGTTGGAGATGGTCATTGCCTGACACTTGTGTGGAGCGAATGTTACTTGCCACTTGTCAGCCCAAGCCTGGATATTGTCCAGGTCTTGCTGCATTTGGACATGGACTGCTTCAGTATCTGAGGAGTCGTGAATGGTGCTGAACATTGTGCAATCATCAGCGAACATCCCCACTTCTGACCTTATGATGGAAGGAAAGTCATTGATGAAGCAGCTGAAGATGGTTGGGCCTAGGACACTACACTGAGGAACTCCTGCAGCGATGTCCTAGAACTGAGATGACTGACCTCCAACAACCACAACCATGATCCTTTGTGTATGACTTGAGTGGGGAAGTCCATGTTCTCTATTGTCTCTTCCCATCCGGCCCAGCGACCACAATCCAGGGATTCAATCCGATGATCTGCCACATCTGGTTCACTGGAGGACACGTATTGTTGGAACAGGGAATCAGGCTGCAGTTCCAGGCAAGGTATATAAACAGGGCATTAGCCTCTTGGGATGGTTCTGGTGGCTGTTTTGTAGATGGCTCTGTAGAAGTGACTGTGTGCCAGTTCTATGGTGGTATTTCAGGATGGTATTGTTATCACTCTTTGTTCCAATATCTTGCTGTATTCCTCCCAGTTAGCATTTTGTAGGTTCAACTGCTTCTTCCTTAAGCTGATGATGGTCAGCAGTTGAAGTCCAATGTGGATCAGAGATGGCCTGTGTTTGCTGTGTGGAAAGTTAGGCAGGATTTGGTACGATGTAGGAAGTGGACTGCTGTGTACTGAGCTGACCCGGCACAAATCAGCAGAGTAGCCATGTTTCCACCAAGCAGAGTGGAAAGTTCCAGATTGTCTGCAACCATGAATGCAAGCAAGGTCATGGTATGAGGTCCAGTTTGCTCATTTTACACCATCTGCATTAACCTCGATAGCCCCAATCCGTGTGGTGACTGTCAAAGTCCCCAGTATAGACAGCTGGCTGTGGTAGGATTGGGAGGAGCTGTTGGTCCCAGCTAGCACTAGGGGGCTTGTAGATGTTTGCTATCCACAAGGCACCAACCTTGGTGATGTCAGAGTATTGAGTGGAGAACAGATGGACTGCGTCAACAATGGTTGCTTGGACAAATATGGCATGGTCGTGCAATATGGCGTATCAGCTTGAAGCTGTCTGTGCCTCCCAACATCATCTGAGGGAGATGTGCTTCAATGCAGATCACATTGATGGTGTGTTGTTGGGTGGACGTGCTGACTAGGTGTCTCTTCCCTGCAGTTAGTCGCTTGTTAAAGTCTACTGTTAGCATGCTTGAGTTCCACTATCCTCTGACTGTTTGCCTGAATTCAGAGTTTGAGAACAGAACCCAGACTGGAATGTGGTTCACTCTGACTTTGCAGTTTAAGTCAGGACTCCTTTGTCGTATAGGTTCGTCATTTTATAACGTCCGGGATTATTTAGCGGTTCAGATGAGTCCAGTTCTAGTTTAATAGAGATGTTCTGGATATCTATGTAGTGGCAGTAGGGATGCTCAGGAGGTCATGACCCAGTGGTCAGTTTACTGTGCCGATGGTCTTTGGCTATACGGCCGTTATCCATCCAATGGACATGGCTGAGCCAGTGCAGACGTCGTTGGCTGAGCAATGAGCCTATCCTGGGCGTCCATGCCTCCGTTACAAGGACAAGTGAGATATGAAGATGGCGGACATTGACACAGACAACTGGGAGACATTCGCTGGCGGCTGTGACCTCTGGAGGCTGTGACCTCTGGAGGCTGACTGTTTGGAAGAGCATCGGAAGAGGCGAGCAGAAATGAAAAGCTCAGCTGGCCGAGAAGAGGGCCCAGAGAAAACAAAGGCCAGTGAACCGTGCACCTTCTCAGCCCACTGTCTTCCTCTGTAGCAAATGCAGCAGAGCCTGCCATGCCAGAGTGGGGCTCCTGCAACACACCAGGCGATGCTTAACACAGCGCAAACCACCATCTTATGAGATGGAAGGCTGCCACAGGTGTGGAGATAACATTATTGTGACACGAATCACAGTGTGCTACCATAATGGATAGCGTGATTGATGCCAGGGCATTTGGAGGGGCTACAACGCTCTGGTGGATTGGGGATATTTAGTTATATAATAGGTGAGTGCTGATATTCAGAGGGTGATACAGCAAATACCAGTTGGAAAAAGACAACAAATGGGATTGTTGGAAAGTGTATGAGAGGGCCGGGATAGAAAAGTGACAACAATTTGACAGTGCTTGAAGGTGAGAGAGGAGTCAGTGTATGGCTGATTATACTAACCAATTCTAAATTGGTGACAATTGTTGTCGAGCCCAAAGAGGGAAAGGAAATTGATGACTGTTTAACAGCACTACTTAGCAAATTTCATTTTCAGCATCAGCTTGACTACCATCACTCGTAGCCCATTTGTCAGAGAATAAAACAATTTGTCCTGAAAATAGTCAGGTAACTACTGTTAGTAAATTCCAACAAAAGGTCCCTGCACCCTCTTTATTTTCAATTTAATAAGCATTGGTGGGTATGTGTAGTCATGTTAATGTACAAATCTTTACTTTATTTCAGAATGAGCTCTCAGAAATAAATACATTGCTGACAAACCTTATTTGATGAAAGAGTTCACTTTATGTTCACATATGGAATAATTACATTGATTGCAGTGATCACTGTAAATAAATAAATGAGTTAATATACAAAAAATGAGCTTTTAGTATCAACTTACTGATTCTTGACTTCTTAAATTTTAAATTGATGACTGCTTTAAAATTTGTGTAATTGTGGCTTTTGACAGAATGAAGATTAATATCTCCCAACTTAGTTGCAGTGCAGCTACCACACAGAGCCAGCAGGCAACAACAACTTGTATTTATATAGTGACTTGAATGTAGTAAAAAGCCCCAAGGCGAATTCACAGGATTGTTCTCAAACAACATTGGGCACCGAGCCGTATAAAGCGATATTAGGGCAGATGGCCAAAAACTTAGCTAAAGAAGGAGTGTCTAAAAGGAGGGACAAGAGGTAGAGAGATTTGGGGGATAGTTCCAAAGCTTGGGGCCCAGACAGCCAAAGGCACAGCCGCCATTTGTGGAACAATTAAATTCGGGGATGTGCAAGGGCCAGAATTGGAGGAGCACGGAGTATGATTCAATGATTGTATTTTGGAGGGTTGCAGGGCCAGAGGAGGAATGCGCTCCTGACTTTGTGATGCTCTCCTATCAAGCAGAGCTTTCTAAGTACTCAGAGCTCCCAGTGTCCGGCAGTTAGACTTTATTGAAAACTTTCAGAATTTCAACGGAGCCAACAGGACAGTCAATCTATTCCGCTCTATATGAATAAAGATGCAGCAAAGTTTGTCAAGTTCCCAGACAACCTAGCAGACCACTTGGGAGTTTCTTACTCTCCAGAGCACTGATTGCGGTTATAGTGTGAATTTGCGCTGGTGCAGAACCATTTCCTGGAGATGGTCCCACACCACTTGGTAAAATGTGAAGTATCATCAACTCAGCAACTTTACACTTCTCTTTACTACATCTCTTCAGATTTCCTGCAAAGTGTATTTTGTTAATACT